>NW_007726398.1:155370-187537 GCF_000696425.1 Galeopterus variegatus | reverse complement strand
AAAAAAAAAAAAAAAAAGGAAAGAGGGAGGAAGGGAGGGAGGCAGGCAGATAGGGCAGAGAAGAAAGCTGAGCAAGAATGTGGTATCAGCAGGAGCCTCAGCCTGATCTCACAGGGAGCATCAGCGGCACCAGAGCTGGTTCCATCTAGGAGCAAAGGGGCTGAACTTTTGGACTTCCACAGCAGCCAGTCAATGGCTCCAGGCTGTGAGCCTGGGGGAGAGTGGAGGAGGGAAATAACCTCCCTGGTGAGGAGGGGTGCCTGTTGTCCAGGGCAATTCTCTGCAGACTAGGACAGCTAAACAGCCAACACTCAAGGGGGAGGGGGGGTGGAGCACCTACCCTGGGATATCTGGGTGATGCTAACTGCATCCACTACACAACCTTACAACGTTCAGTGCCTGTTCTTACCTTAAGATGAGAGGCAGGACTGACTGGGTGATTCCTGAGGATGACTCCCAGCCCCGACATGCTAATACTCTCCCATGTCCTATCCGTGGCTGTGATACAGTCCGTGTTACGAGAATTCCAGAGCTGAAGAAGGGATTCCGCACTTCCTACAACTGCAGCTCCCAGGCCCTGAAATCCAATGTGGGCCTGAGAGAGAGGGGAGGGGCAGCAATCTCTCCAGCGCAGGAGACCTGCGCCAAAGGCGCGACTTGACTTCTTCCTGTGCCTTAGCCGAAGCCCGCCGAGGCTGAAGGCAGCGCGATGCGGCCACGTGGGTGCACATGATGCGACTGCCTGTGGAGGGTCCTGGGAGGTCAGCAGAAACTCTCCAGCTAGAATGGCAAGAACCCCTCCCCGGCCTCCTCCCCTAGCTCCTCCAGGTACAGTGCTCCCCCGCGGAGGTGGGGGAGGGAGTTGCTGCTCCACACCGCCCCGCTTTCTGTAACCCTAGGAGTGGTTCCTCAGCATCATTGCATCATTTCCAAGTCAGAACAGCCCTTCTCTCCCCATGTCAGCGGGGGGCGACAGAGAGCAGCAAGCCGGTGCGTGTTCCCGGTTTCCAACCCATCCAGTCCACAAAACAAGAGCAATCTTCTCTATCATCCTGCTCCTCTTTTTCGTGATCCTTCTGTTTTATAAACACCACACCCCGCCTACATGATAAGTAGGTAATGGAGTTTGGATGTATTTTGCTCCCAGAACTCACGCAAATCTGATCTCCTATGTGGCTGGGCGGATCCATCATAAATGGATTAATGCTCTCCCTAGGTGAGGGGATTAATGAGTGAGATCTTGCTCTATTAGTTCCTGTGAGAGCTGTTCGTATAAAAGACCCTGGCACCTCCTCTCTCTCTCTTGCTTCCTCTCGCCATGTGATCTGCTTGTACCCGCCAGCTGCCTGCTGCTTTCTGCCATGAGTAGAAGCAGCCTGAGGCCTGTGCCAGATGCAGCTGTCCCAGAATCGTAAGCCAAGTAAACCTCTGTTCCTTATAAATTACCCAGTCTCAGGTATTCTGTTATAGCAACACAAAACGGACTAATACAGCAGGATAATGTTGGAATCACACATTTGCATTCAAAACCCTGAGTGCTGAGCTCAAATCTAGGACCTATTATTTACTAACAGGTGACCTGGGGCACATTCCCGAGTTTCTCCGTTCCTTGTTGTTCTCAGCCATAAAATGGGAATAACAGCAGCAACCTCACAGGGCTGTTATGAGGATTTGACAAGTTACTACACATAAAACTTAGAGCAGTGTTTAGCACATCACTCTGTAAATACCAGCTCTCATTATTATATTAGGGACCCCCATGCAGAATATTGAACTTAGGGACCGACAGAAACAGCTTTTTGGAGAAGACCCAACATAGGACTCACTGGTATTCACCAGATGTATTAGTTTGCTAGGCCTGCTGAAACAAAGTACCACACACTGGGCGGCTTACACAACAGAAATCTATTCTCTCAGTTCTGTGGCTAGACCAAAATCATGGTGTCAACAACCTCGATTCCTTCTGAGGGGCATGAGGGAAGAATCTGTTCCAGTCCTCTCTTCTTGGCTGTAGATGGCTGTCTTCATGTTCACATGGCGTTCTGTGTGCATGTTTGTGTCTAAATTTCACCTTTTTAGAAGTACATGTCATATTAGATTAGGGCCTGTCCTAATTACCTCACTTTAATTAACTCTGTTAAGATCCTATCTCTAAATAAGGTCATATCCTGAGGTACTGGAGGTTAGGAGTCCAACGTATCTTTTGGGAAGGGACATAATTCAACCTTTAACACTAAATATGATGGATATGGGACATCTTTATAGGAAGGGTTTTGATGGAATTTCTCAAAAAGATGAATTTATTATCTCCGTCCAATAGTAGCTGATTATATAAATGAACCATGTAGAGGTTAAGAAGGTGGTTAAACCAGAAAACACCAGTAAAATAATAGGTTAAATTGACAGTCTCCATGGTGACTAATTCAAAAAGAATGTTTTATGATTGTGCTCCAGGAAGATCATTTGTATTTTGTTTACTTTGCCCCAAGTGTAATTTTGAGAAATTCAGGCAGAGAAAGGCCAGTTTCTTTGTAAAAGGAGAAAATAGTGTCTGCGAGATAAATACCAGAACTTGTGAAAACAGAGTGGCCCATGGATTTTTATTCTAAGGTTATAATATGTGAAAGCTTGGTATTATGCCTTTTGGTATCTCTGGGTCAGTATTTTGCAAACTGTTCCTCAGGATGTTGGTAACTGTACTTGGGTAATTTGTACTTCCTTATGCAGGATTTCTCAGAGTCTTTGATGAGCTGTTACGTATTGGGATTCTCCAAAAGGCGATACAGTGTTCCCCAAAGATATCTGATGACGGAAGTTGCCCTTCATTGGTGCTACACACGGTGCAGGTGGAGACAGGCCATATCAGGTGGAAACATTGAAGGTGTAGATCTTGGCTAAAGGAGGAACTGGATATCCCCTAAGAAATGAAGTGCTGTGATGAAAGAAATCCAGAGTGTTTGAGAGCACATTGTTGGGCCATCTGTACCAGTGAGAGAAAAGGGAAAACAAGTTAGAGGAAGTTACATTTAAATCTGCAAGCTGAAATGTGAGATGAGGTAAGGAGGGGTGGGGCCTGACTCTCCAGGCAGAGAACCTTTGTACCTCCAGAAGCCTGAGGGCAAAGGACAGCACAATACATTCAAAAAAGTAGAAAAAAAGGTCCCCAGAAAAGAGGCTCTGGTGCAAAAACCTCTGGGCTGGAGGGGAGAGGCAGGGTCACCTTGCAGAAGCCCTTATGTGCCATATTATAGAGTTTAGGCTTTTCTTTAAGAGGAAAGGGGAAACATTAAAGAGACTTAAGCAAACTAGAGATTTGGTCAAATTTTAGTTTTGACAAGTCTTTAGTTACTCTGATACTTTTGGTATCTCTGGGTTAGTATTTTGCAAACTGTTCCTTGGGATGTCTAAGCCATCTGAGAAATAGCTATACACAGTTCCCCCTAAAAGCAGCAGCAATGAACCCCAGTTTTGAACCCCTACAAGGGCTCTGGTGCTCAGAATTCCTTTCCTTCTGCAGCCAGGAAGGGCCCCTGTTAATGTGCCTTGTGTAAGGTCCCTTCCAAACCAGGGACTCCTCAAGGGTAAATAATTCTTGCTAAGGATAAAATAGGTGCAGACTCCCTGAGTTACTGGAGAAGTCTCCAGGGATGTTGAGGGGACTCTGACAGCAGTCTTAGCCTTAGAGGGCAAGATAGGGACAGAATTCTTCCCTGCAATTGCAGCACATGAATGAAATCAGCTTTTTGTCGACAGCTGCCAGTTCTCAGACCACTACAATGTTTTTAGATTTTAATCAGGTGAGGGACACAGGTACTCCTAATTCCCAACCCTGCTAAAAACTTCAGCTCATATCCATAAGAGAGGCTAGCTTTCCCTCCTCCACTCCTGCTTCCTCACCTACAACAACCCAGAAAGCTGGAGATGGAATACCAACAGGCCCTTGGGGCCAAGGCCAGATGGGAGGCTGAGATGCCCTGTCCTATAAATAGAAAGACCACTAGGGAAGACAACAAGGCCTCTGAGGGAGATAGCCACCAGAAAGAAACCTGAAAGTGGACAACACTGAAATCTAGGGTCTTTAATAACATGCCCAGTCACATGGTTACCAGCACAGATGGAACCAGAAGCCAGGTCTCTGCTTATCAATACAGTCTTGCCACCCCTTCACATCACCAAGAACCAAACCTGCTAGAGGGTGAGAGGTCAAGAGACAGGACTTGATTAGGGAGAAGAGGGCTCTGCTCCACTTGGAGGGTCATGATAGTTCCAGGGCAGGGTACACAGCAAAACCCATTCAGGGATTATCTTTTCTCATATCACGGCACTAACTTTAAGCTAGTCAATCAGAGTTTACATTTTAGTGTGCACAAACCCATGTAATCTTTATTAAAAGTGAAGGGTTACCCTTTGTTGGGGAAATAGAATAGTTTAGTCAGGCCCCCTTGCCTTAGGTATGGTTGGGTGTGGTGCAGCACATTCTTTGTAAACAAATTGTGTGTGTGTGGGTGGAGTTAGTGCACGTGAACGCCCATGTATCCTTTTAGTTTTGTTGCTGTTGTGTGTTAGAGAGTTGTGTGGAGCAGCAGCCCTGAACTGCTGGCTGGCAGAGAGCTTACGTCTAAAAGGAGAGCATGTTTACTTTGCTAGTTGCTGCTCAGTTTTTCTTTGGACTTTGCTGGTAGCAGTTGAGTTTCTGAGTTTCTCTTTGGACTGCCTAGCTCCTAGACACGTGTGTGTGTGTGTGTGTGTGCGCGTGTGTGTGTGCGTGCACACGCGCAGAAATACAGACTACTCTTTCTTCAACCAAGGCTCCAAAGACCTTTCTTCTGGTTATCTAGCTCATAGACCTGTGTGTGAAGGGTTTGTGACCAGTCTGGACAATGGGCTTGAGGTGTCTGTAAGCTCCAGACCCAGCCCTAGCTCTACACCCTTCCTTAAACTTTCAAAACATGCTGTACTTAAATTTTTCTTAGTGACATGGCAAGTATATTAAACATTTTCCCCCACAGTTTTCACATGGCTCAGTTTTATTGAACTTACAAAGCTACTACAATTCTTTAAACAAGCAGAATTTTCATAACAAAAATATAGAGTACACACCTTTTGAAATTTGGAAGAGAAAAAAAATACTAACAATGTAAGCATGCATATATATTTGGGGATAGGTGGGGGGGTGGGCTGGCCGAAACAGGGATCCAAACACTTTGACCTTGAAGTATGCATATATTTTTAAATGAAGTTTATTTTTCCACTTAGAATAGAAATCCTATTCTGAAGATGTTTCAAAATTAAAGTGCTTAGTTATATCAATCTGAATCCATATTTGCTATTAGGTTACTAATAGAGACTTGATTTCTATCAATTCCAATATTTCCAATTTATTTAACTTCTAAAGTTACAAATTTTTCATTTAAATACCTACAAACTCTTGTTGCAAGAATGATATGTATTGATAACAACAAACTAAAATCAAGACATTTAGAAGGCAAAAAAGTATGTGCTTATGTTTTTAATAATATTTATACATACAAATAAAAAGCTATTTTAAAGCAATCATGATATTTTCTAATGTTTGCTTATTTATGTTTAGGTTAAAATAATAGTTGGTGTGCAAATTAAGTACTAAATATCATTCAACTAGTTAACTGAAGAAAAGTTAAACTTTAGGAAAGCTGATTATAGTTACGATAGACAATTTATCTAAGCTATTAAGTAATGAAACAATGAGTTTTAAGTGCTCTCAAAAATTAGAAAGCAAGAAAAAAGTTGCCAAAAAAAAAGAATTAGAAAGCAAAAATAGCTAGCAACACAGTTCTTAGTGAGTGATCAATGAATACTGACTGAAGAAATTTTTTTAAAAGAGACAAATAAATGTATAAGCTATCATAAATTAAATGTAAATAAATGTAAAACCTATCCTAAATTAACAGCCCTCTTGAACCATTTCCAAGGGATTCTTTTCTTTTCCAAAACAATGCACCAAATATACTGAAGAGGCCATTTTAGGGGACTCATAATTATTAATCAAAACTGAAGAAAAAGATAAAGTGAATAAAAAAAGGGGGAGAAAGAAAGAATAGAAAAAGTTCATATGACTTTCTTTTTAGTTGATTATAATAATATTGGAAAGTACTTAGAAATTTACTTTTAACATTCTACCATGATTTCCATAAAGCCTCCTCAGAGCAAGTAGAAAGGAAATTTTGAGACAACACACAGAATTTTGAATATCAGAGGGCAAGAAAATCTCACATAGTGAGTCTTCCATTTTCTCTAGGGCAAGCTACTTATAGACTTCAACTATTAAAAACATCATCTAAGACTATATCCACTCCCATCACACTCCCCCAAAAGAAAGAAAAACACTTGCAGGAGTCAAATTCCCAAAAGTGGCAGATGCAAACACTATTGCAAAGAAGCCATATGTCCCCAAGAAGAAATTGTTATGAGACCAAAAAAATGATAGTTCATTAGTACATTTTGCCAGGCTTCATGACTGTAGTCACATACAAGGACACTGTGTGGCCAACATGGCCTGATTCATAGAAGCAAGAAGGAAAAGTTGCAATCTGTGCATTTTCCCCTCAAGAGTCGTGGCTTACGTTAATATGACACAGCTAGGAGAAAGAAGGGCAACTGTCTCTCTAAGGAGGTTTGCTACTTAAGCAAAACCACAAATGAACTAAAACTCTTCTCCCAAGTGATGACTAAGGGTGACCTAAACACCAAAGGTGACTTATGTAAAGCACTGATATGCTATTGAATTTCACTTACTAAACGTATACTTTTTAAAAAGGGTATTGGCACTTTTTTTTCCTTAGCACCGTGTCAAGGCTGCAAAGGTCTTCAAATTCATAAAGGCACATAGTAAGTGAATGATATACACTTCTTATACATACATATACAGTTGGCCTGAACACAGAGATGATGGGCTATGTTTGTTTCCATTTTAAAAATATACATATGTGGGCCGGCCCGGTGGCGCACTGCTACAGTGCACCGCTTGGGAGCGCGGCAGCGCTCCCACCGAGGGTTCGGATCCCACATACAGCCCAGCCGCTCACTGGCTTAGCGGGGTGCGGGTGCAACCCCGGGGGTTGGGATCCGTTGCCGGTCCCGAAAAAAAACAAAAAGGAAAAAAAAAAAAAAAGAGAGAATTTCTGACCTTGAAGAGGGGCTGTTTGAAAAAACAAAGGCAGAAAAAAAAAAAAAAAGAGAGAATTTCTGACCTTGAAGAGGGGCTGTTTGAAAAAACAAAGGCAGAAAAAAAAAAAAAAAGAGAGAATTTCTGACCTTGAAGAGGGGCTGTTTGAAAAAACAAAGGCAGAAAAAAAAAAAAAAAGAGAGAATTTCTGACCTTGAAGAGGGGCTGTTTGAAAAAACAAAGGCAGAAAAAAAAAAAAAAAGAGAGAATTTCTGACCTTGAAGAGGGGCTGTTTGAAAAAACAAAGGCAGAAAAAAAAAAAAAAAGAGAGAATTTCTGACCTTGAAGAGGGGCTGTTTGAAAAAACAAAGGCAGAAAAAAAAAAAAAAAGAGAGAATTTCTGACCTTGAAGAGGGGCTGTTTGAAAAAACAAAGGCAGAAAAAAAAAAAAAAAGAGAGAATTTCTGACCTTGAAGAGGGGCTGTTTGAAAAAACAAAGGCAGAAAAAAAAAAAAAAAGAGAGAATTTCTGACCTTGAAGAGGGGCTGTTTGAAAAAACAAAGGCAGAAAAAAAAAAAAAAAGAGAGAATTTCTGACCTTGAAGAGGGGCTGTTTGAAAAAACAAAGGCAGAAAAAAAAAAAAAAAGAGAGAATTTCTGACCTTGAAGAGGGGCTGTTTGAAAAAACAAAGGCAGAAAAAAAAAAAAAAATATATATATATATATATATATATATACATATGTTTAAGTTCATCCTACTTGGATTGTAGAGACTGAAAACAGGGAATCGATTATGAATTGTTCGACTCTGCTTATTGCGAGTGGTTAAAAATACATAATCTAGCAAAATTATGCAGACTGTCATCATTGCCCTATATTCTCAATGGCAGATATCTTTGCCACACCCTCTTACCAAGCCCATGCTGACATCTTTAATCAAGTAGATAGGTCACTTTCTGCTAATCCTAGCCTCAAATTCAGATCCCTGGAAGCCACAACTAATTGATCAGAGTTGGCACAGAAGGAAAAAAAAAAGGCAGTTTGCCATCTATGGTCACAATGCTAAACCATACATATTTATTGCCATACATTTTTCTCTAGCCAACCAATGCCAAACAAGAAAGCAAACAAATAAATAAGAAAGCTAAATGGGATCATATTCTAAGGCCTCACCCAAGATGGGACACCATGGCAAGGGGCTTTGGATGATAACCTGAGTTTGCCAATCCTGAAGGTAAGCCGAACACACAGATAACCTAGCAACCCCTAGCAATCACAAACACCACAGGAAAAGGGCACAGTACACAAATTTCCTGCTTAATTAATTCAAGTACAGAGTCTTAATTCTGGTGGTAACATTTAAAAGGTATTCACTGCATGCTCATTTACCATATAAATTTGTCAAATGAAGATTTTTAATCTATACATGGACATGTATATATTCCCTGATGAAAATCTGGTTGCTTAAACTCTACTATCTCCAGGCCACACTTTTGATTGCTGCCAAACAAACAAAAAACTGTGACTCTCTATTTTGACCAAGTCATGGTAACTTCTACAGCAAACCTGGTTCATCTATTTTTTTTTTTTTCGTCTTTTCTCTTGTCCAGCAACGGACCGCAACCCTCAGTGTCGCGCCCGTACTGGACCGGGACCGGCAACGGGATCGCAACCCTCGGTGCTGCGCCCGCCCCTCGCTCAGCCAGTGAGCGGGAACCGGTCTGTATGTGGGATCCGAACCCTTGGCGGGAGGGCCGCCACGCTCCCAAGCAGCGCACTGTAGCAGTGCACCACCGGGCCGGCCCAACCTGGTTCATCTTTTATAGCTAAACTATGAAAATCAATTGTAAAACCAAATATAAGTGATTCCAAGTTGTATTTTCCACAACCAAGAAAGCATGCATACAATTGTGCATGCACACAAAGACTCCCACACTCACACATACACAGTTAAAGAAAAGCTGTAGGAACTCTAGGATGGTCTTCCAAAGGAAAATGGCCTTATTCTAGCCATCTAAAAAAAAAAGGCAATCAATTCACAGTTCCTTGCATAAAGTTATTAAAAGAAAACAAAAGAAAAGAAAGCTGGCCAGTTAGCTCAGTTGATTAGAGCATGATGCTGATAACACCAAGGTCCAGGATTCTATCCCTGTACTTTCCAGCAAAAAAAAAAAAATTAAAAGAAAAAGAAAGGGGAAGAATGCCTGTCTGGCCAACAATGTTAGGGGTCAGAATTGTTCAACTGTTACACACAAAAAATACTCAAGTAAAGCCAGCCACTTTATTACCAGCAATATCATATAACTGTGCCACAGTTTAACCACCCTGCTATTGATGAGCTAATCCAAACAAAGTATATCTACATATGAAAGTCAATAAAAAGGAAAAAGGTCTGGAAGAATACATACCAGAAAAGAGCGATTACTCCAGGGGGAGGAGGTACCAAGACGAATCTTGGTTTATTCATATTGTATAAATGATTGTTTAATAAAGGGTATATATTCAGGTATTGCTTTAAAAAAGTTAAGAGGAAATGTGAGAAATACCCAGTTCTCTCAGACTCCCACACTGACTGACAGAATAAAACTGAGCAGGAAATTCACTATAGTCATACATTTTATTCATCTTTGATATTCTGAATATATTACCCATGGAAACCACCCCTCATTGGTGTCAAATGAATTGCTTAATCCATTAATATCCCTTTACGTTAACATCCCTGTTCATTTGGTTTATCTATAGCAATTAATCAAACTTAATCCACCTTGCCATACATTCTGGATTTTGTGGATAAATTGTGGATTAGTTATTTATTTAGCAACTAACACTAGTCCAAAAAGATCAAGACATCTATCATCTGAAATACTAAATAAAATAAAGATACTTTAAACACTTAGTATTTCAGGATATAATAAAATATCATTCTAATCAATCACATATGAGTTAATGTTCTGTGCATCCTGATTGCTCTTATATTCTTGCACTTTAACATCTTTGTTATGAGGCTAAAATGAGGTAAAGTGCCTGGCCCATAGTAAATGTTCGAAAATATATTATTATCAAAGAGACCAAAAAAAGTCTTTTTGGGGGGGCAAGGGGAGAATATTATGGAACAGAAAGGGCAAATTCCATCTACGAAAATATACTATATGTTAATTACCCTTGTTTGATCAAACTACATTGTAGACATGTATTGATATCCAACTCTGTACCCCACAAATATTTATAATCGATACGTTTCAATTTTTTAAAAAAAGAAAGAAAATATACTAGATTAGTTACTGCATTTGGAGAAGAGGCAGCATAAGGACTCCAAAGATGTAGACATTGAAGCTCAGGGGATAAGATATCAAAGCAGATAGTTAGGGGACGCAATAAAGACAGTAATAGTCACATTTAGGGAGAGGGGAAAATGCCAGCATCAACCTAATAGCAGGCATTATTTTACTTTAGCTATGTCCACCTGTTTCATCTGTACTACCAAAGTTATCCTGATAATTTGAAAAGAGGTTTATTCACACTAAGCAACTGGCCATTCCTTTTGTAGAAAAATTCCTCCTCTCTAGCGGTACTGGTATTACAGCCATTTCCCACAACTACGGACTCTACTTCAGTGAGTGAGAGTGCTAATGCGCTTACAAATAAAAGTCCCCTTCCCCAAAGTACACAGCTCACTAAACATAAAAAAAGCAGTGCCATCACCTACTCCCACTTCCCCTCTAAAAATGAGAATTGTGTTATCACACCCCTCTTATCCAGACACGAAGAAGATACTTAATATCTGAAAGAATTTAAAAATTTAGGCTCAGAGTAGCTTCCACCTAGAACACAATTATCTTAATTGTTTTGAAACATTAACATATAAAAACCAATCTGAAGCAGAACAATAAAAAATGAATACAGTATTTAAATAAAACTTCCTCAAAAACATTTTGATTATAAAATAGTTAAATTAGAATTTTACCTATTGAATAAATGCGGACATTTTGCCTTATATAAGTCCACAACATTGTCTAAAAGGTGTACAAGTATTCACAAGAAGCTTATGGATGCAGTGATTAGAATCTACTATTCCTCTCTTTCTGTACTTTATATATTCAGAGTATTACATCTTCTGGCTGTAGGTAAGGCATAGTAAACATCTCCATAATTTTTTTCTCTATACTTCATATTTAGATAATAAAAACAAAACAATACCAATAAGGCTTAAAAGCATATTAAAATTGTTATACTTTTTAAAAACTTTTAAAGTAACTACTACTGATTGGATTTCTTAAGGCTTTAATGTTTCTTATAAAGACAACATTTAACATCTGAACATTTCATGTAAAAGGGTCAATATTATCAAACACTAGATTTTCCCATATATAAATATTTCTTCCTATGGTAAAACACCTTCATTCAAGTCTAAAAGGGTCACTGAATTTAAAGTGATAGCAGTAACAGTTATAATGGTAACAACAATATTAACAATACCTAACACATTTAATACATACTATGTGCCAGGCACTATTCTAAGTGCTTTTCATGAATTGATTCTTCTAAGCCTCACATCCCTAAGAGGTAGGTCGTACAGTAAAACCATATGAATTAAAAATCACTAGAGTGAAAAGAATGAATTATGGAATAATACTAAAGAAATTTTATTTTTTACACACCATTTGAATTTAAATCTAGATTTCCAGTTAAACATGGTGGACTGACCACATGACTATTTCCTCTACCTCCAAAATCCCACCAAAAAGACATTAAAGGAGTATAAAGGGTATTAATCCACAAAGAGAACAGACTATAAAGCCATGAGATTTCAACAAAGTTTAAAAAGATAAAAACCAGGACTGAAAAATTAGTTAATTAGGATTAGAAGTCTATACAAAGAACAACCGAATCCCAGATCCACCCCCACCCCCACATCCATCTACAGGAGAAACTGAACCTGAGGGTCACCAACCATGGAGGAGAATTTGGGTGGGGTGGGTGGAGCATGAGGGAGGCTGAAAATGGAGGGATTAAGTAAAAGCCATCATACAAACTGTGGGATCCTTAGCCCTCTTCTCCTACCTTACTGCCAGAACCCAATTTTGTAGAGAAACTGAATGGCCCCAAAGAAAAGACCTCCACTGAAATTTAGGGGACACCATCAAAAAAAGCCAGCTCCCTGATGGCCCTTGAGACAAATGATAAACCCAGCCCACATATAAAGAGCTAGGAAATTAACTTTTTAGTGTACATGACTAATATGAATATGATCTCTCCAACTTTCTAAGAAAGGCTTCAGAATGAGACAGAGTCCAAAACAAACAGAAAAAATAAACATGGAAAAAATAGAAACATTGCAAGAAACAGGAAAAACATGAGAAAAACCCATAATTTTTTCCTTGGGGAGATAAGAGGAGACATTGAATCTATAAAATAAAAACAGGGTTTTATGAAAAAGGAACAGAGAAAAAGATTTCTTAGAAATTGAAATATATACAGGTAAAGAAAATTCAACAGATGAGCTGGAGGATAACAAAAAGAACAAATATAATACAACTTCAAAAGCAACTGGAGAGAAAAGATTTTTTGAATTAGGAAATCAATCTGGGAGCTCCAACATTCAAATAACAGGAATTCAAGAAATAAAAGACAAAGAAAATGGAGGAGAGAAAATTATCAAAAAGACAACACAAAAAAATTCCCAGAATTGAAGCAGATAAGTCTACAAATTGAAAGACTCTATCAAACCAAGTACCAATCAAAAAGAATGAAGACCCCCATATTATTATGAAATGTCAGGGGCAAAGAGAAGCTCCTAAAAGATTCCAGAGTGTAAAAACATGTTCCATGTCAAGCAACGATATTAGAATTTTCAGAGAAATACTGAATGCTACATGACAATGGAGCACTGCCTTTAAAATTCTAAGGGAAAACTACTTTCAGCAGACTCCAAACTACCAATCGAACAAGAGTACTGACATTTTCAGACCTGTAAAGCCTCAAAATCTTTACCTCCCATGTACCTTTTCTTAGGAAAGTTTAATATGTGCACGAATTGCTTTAATAAAAAGAAAGCTAAATTGTAAAAAAGATAAGAATTTAAATTTACAAGTTTAGCATGAATTCAAAGAGAGAATTGGGGAATTACAAAGATAAAAGAAGTCCTATCTACCAGCTATCTACCATTTACTTACCCACCAAGGATATTAAGAGAGAGACCTCCTTGAAAGAGCTATTGCAGCCTAATCTGGCTTTCTTTCAGGCCAGGATACTCCTTCTGCACCAAGTAGCAATAGCAAGGCTCAAAAGATAGACCTAGAGGCACCTCATTAAATAAAAGAAGCATTAGCAGAGTCCAAATTAATGATATCATAATGTATATAGAATTAGTAACAGCAGTCTAGTATTAACATATTACAAGGATATATTTCCTGAGATCTTGTGATGATTTCGAAATTTCTAAATGTGATAATGCATAGTGAAAAACCACAATTCAGGGTCAACGGTTCCAGGGCATTCGTGGAAATGAAGATAAATTATCTTTCCCTGGAATTTAAGCAAAGCATCCATTTCTGGACTTGTCCTGATTGAAGATAACACAATAATCCAATGTAATGTAAAAAATTCAAATTTAGTTCATTTAAAAAAATTATCATCAAGGTCCCTTTGATCATGGAGTCTTGCAATCCCACAGAACAGGGACCAGGCACCTAAAATGCAAAGAAAGTACTGGTTTTGCTTAGAAGGTCACTGATATGCCAAGAGAATCTCCAGATTTCTCAATCACCTCATGGTCTAGGCAAAGCAAAAAAGGGACAACCGAAAACTACAAATTACAGAAAAATCTGACAAGCTAAAATTCTTACAGACTTGTTCTTATTTGGTTCATCTTTTTAAAAAAATTCAGAAAAGTCAGGCACACTTGAAAATATATAGGGCTCCACAAAATGCAATGTTCCCTTAAACTTTACAGGTTGTTTCATGCTACTAATTCACTGATCAAAGCCTAGATATAATTCAAGAAATATTTATACTCCCTCAAGAAAAAATGATTTCACAAATGTGTTTGGTTCCCAAGGGAAAAAATGTGGCTCCAAGTCACAAAAAAAGCCATACTTAGGAATACAGCAAACCTGTTCAAGCACCTGTTTCAATGGGGAAAAATATGGTACAAACCAGAAATGATTGCATTTTATTTAAAAAATATTTACAGAAAACTGTTCATGAACTTACCTATTTGGGTAAAGCAATAAAAAATGGACTTGATTATTTTCTATGAGTTCAGAAGTTTGTTATAGTGTTTTCATTACAAACCTCTTACTTCAAAAAAAAAGTAGCTACCAGAAAAACTCCATATCAGTAGCACCTTGACCTTCACGGTCTTACCATTGTGAAGGTTCTGACTACAAAAAAGAAAAAGTAAAAAACCTGATTACCTGCTCAACATCAAAACTTACACTATCAAACTACCAAACTTTTTTTTTTCAAATTAAACATATGAAACACAACTTATTTGGAGAAGAAAAAGATTCCACTGAATACAGAGTAGTCTAATGACCTGTGTGCTATTTAAAATCACACTTAATGTAGCATACAGTTTATCCAAATACATATTAATGTATATAGATCATTTATAGATTTTTTATGTCCATTTCAAACTTAAGAAAGACTATAATTACAGATTTATTTTAGAAAAATACCAAATATTAACTCTTAAAAAAAAAATTCCCACATAAACTTACAGGAGAAATTTAAAGTGAAATAGGCCGCACTATTCTAACTTTATAGGCAACAAAAACTACAAGTGTGCTTCATCTGTATATTTACCAGCAGGCCAAATATACAAACAAAATCAAATCATTAAAAATACTATCAGCACTTAATAAAGATTACACAGAATATCAATGAGTGTAAAAAATACAATGTATTATATGATGAGTTTGGATGCAAAAACCACATATTTATTAAACATATGATTAAATACTTAAAAACATCAAACCCGTTTGTTTTAAAGTGCTCCTTATCCAAAACCTTGGGCAAAACTGTCACCCCAAAGTGAGTTCAAAAAAACAAATTACAAGGCAAACATTGACAATAGGTATGAACAGACACTACCAATAATTGCTATTTGTTCTTGAATTAAATAATAACATTGTCAAGTGATGTAGAGCAATCACCTTGACAGAATTCCTTTTTTGTATAAATATTCATAAATTAAAAAGTCTCTAGATATTCTAAAGAGCTGCAAACAATACCTTACAACAGCAGCTTAATGTCTATTTCAGAAAAAAAAATCACTAAAATCCTCTTCCATTGAAAGTCATTTATTTCTTCGTGTAAGTGAGCAAGGTCACTATAATATTAACCTCTTTTCTAGAACAATGTAAATAACAATGGTACACATCTTAAATTTGGTAGGTCACAAAAGTGAGGATGCGATTATCTTTTGATGCAACAAAAAAATAAATAAATAATAATTAAATACTTTAACCCAACGTTTGGTATTGACAAATCAGTAGTGTCAACTTCACATGTGAAGGACAACACAGTCTGGTTGTTGGAAAATGCTCAATATATCATGATATTTGGGCTAAAGATACTTAGAATATTAAGCGTTTCCTTTTTGCTTAAAGGAATACAATACAATCACCATCAAGCTGCTATCGTAACTCATTTTTAGCTGGGGTAAAGTGACCATTTGGTCCATGGCACATGTTACATATGTCACACTTCTGTCAAACTGAAACCTTAGAAGATTTCATGTTTATAAACTACAATACACACTGACCAAGCTGTCAGTCCCTCACAGTTTTTTAGAAAAATATCTACATTTGTCCTTACGGATGTCAAAATGTTACACCATTTCTTTAAAAAAAAAAAAAAAAAAAAAAAGGATGCACATTCATACTGTGAAGTTATTAGGAAAATACTCTTGCAAATAAACTATATAAAGATAAAATACACTTCAAAAGTATGTGGGCTGTATTTTGTTTGTTTTACAATATTCTATAAAGTGCAGAGAAATCTTAAGTAAAGGGAAAAACTACCCCCTATAACAACAGTTTAATTACAGCAGCTTTTGCATAGCAATACTCAGAGGAAGTCGGACACTTCGGTTTCCTCAGGAAGAAAAGGATGGAAGAGGATCTTCCAATTCAGATTTTTTTTTGGCCGTAAGTCTGCTTTCTTCAGGAATGGTTGCTGATGCTAAATCTCCATTAAGTGTATTTCTTGAACAGTGAACAGGTCCTATTAAGAAATTGATTAAAAGGTTACATATCCCATCAATATTAACTTCAGTCCTCTGGTAAAAGACTATTTTAAATTTCCTATGCAAGGACATGAAATTTCTTTCACTTCCTGCTAATTTTTTGTTTGTTTAATGGAGAAAAACCTAACTTTTTAACTACTGACAGGAATAAGAAACTTCAGTTCATGAGATAATGAAACTATAAGAAGCACAGGTTTTTGTTTCCTTGCTAGAACCATGGCTGACATGGGCAGTCAATAATATCTGATGAATTGAATTTAGTCTTTCTTAATTAACTATTACTTTTTCAGCTTGATTGTTTTAATGCTGTTAGTATTTTCCTTGTTTCTAGGTAAAGAAACCAAGACCCAAAATAGATTACACACTTATCCAAGATCACACAATTGGTAACAGAACTAAAACTAAATTCATGTCTCCCTCTTTTCATTATAAGACTTTCTGAGCAAAGCTGACAAGGTTCCTCACACTGAAAGTTGCCACCTTTCCATGTGAAATGCAACACACAGAACTATCACACAACTCCAAGTAAACACAGACAAACACATTGGCATACTGCTGTTCCAAGGTAGTTGCACATTTATACACATTTTCAAAATTTACCAATTACAGAGCCCCACAACAACTTTGCTGAATAGGCCAAAAAAGGAGAGAGAACCCATCTAACTTACTATCTGGGTCTTCAAGCGGAATCTCATTATAAGAGTCTGTATCCGAGTAGGTTCTTCGGCGTCGCTGGGAGAGTCGGTGAAGTGTAGACACTGGTTCTTTTGTAGAATGGCTACTCCTGCAAATTAAATAAAAAGCATTAAATTGTAAGGTCTTAAACAAATGAAAGCACCTTCAATTTGATTGGAATTTTAAATGTCTTCTCTTTAAGTAAAAGAGGAACTATTTTTATGCCCAATGTCCTATGTTAGCAATATTATATTCATTCAGAGGTCAAATCGCAAGCAAGTCAACCCATTTGGAATCAAGCAGTAACCTGAAGAATACGGCTTCTGAGCTAAACTAAATGGAAAGAGGGTACAATGGAAATGACGTGACTTCTTCTATAGGGGAGGGTCCAGCGAGACAGTAGATATATCAGATGCTTTACAAATGTTTGAATAGAAGTTACGGATTTCACAATTTCATGTATCTAAAGACAATCCGTATTTGATCAAAACTAGCAGACTAGAAGGGATATGCAAGAATTTAGGGAGCACGCTAGAGGTAGACTCATTGACAACAGCAAGAAAAGATAAATACTGCAGAAGGAGGCTAGAAAAACTTTTTAAAAAATCAGTCTAAAAAATTAAGCATAGAAGCAAATCACCACTACCTAACCATACCTCAGCTATTATTTTATAACAGCCTGATGTCACTAAACTTAATGTCGACCTTGAATCATCAGGAAAAATGTAAATTTTTAAAATTTTTAATGTATCTTATTTCGTTAAGTATAAGGATAAAAAAGATTAGAAAAATTTTTATAAAAATAAAAATTTATCAAAGGTTAAGTTTCCATTTTTCTGGAAAATTTACTTGGTTGAACTCTTCATTGTCTGACAGGACTGGCTATAAACCTTGCTAGACTCCTCTGAGTACCTGATGGGTTCAAAGATTACATAATCTTCAGAGGAAAAAAAACAAAACATGGCAAAACAATAATAAGGGCTCAGCACTTAACATTCTTAACATATAGAAATAAATACTAATGTCACTATAATTTCATCACTCACCAAAGAACCAAATAAAACAACCATAGCAAATTAAAGAATATTGCCTAACAAAATGAAGAACACTTTAACAACCTAGGATATTGGCTGGATCTATCTAGAAGGTAAATTTTTTGAATGTGTATATATGAATATATACTTTAAAATATCAAGTGGTTTTCTCTCCTTTCAAAAGCAAGATCTTTCTTAATAAAGCAACAGTTCAACATGAATATATGATGCTATAAAAAGCTGAGGTAAAATGAGCGTCAGCTGTGGAGCTTTGATACATCAAAAATTAATTTGTATTTAACCATCACTTAATATATTTCAAACATCTAAAAAGGTAGAACAGCTGGCAGAGTGCTTACCTTGATGGTTAATTTATTCACTCATTTTTTCTTTACTGACGACCTACTCTGGGTGCCAGGCCCTTACACTAAACATTAAGAGATATCTACCAACAAATGCAGGGGAACTTCAAAAAGTTTGTGGAAAAACAGAATTAAAAGGTAACACAAATCTTCCCTACGAACTTTTTGAAGACCCCTCATATAATGCTGAGCAAATCAGAACCAGACCTTACCCACACAGCGTTTACATTCCACACCGCTTGTTAAAGTCCCAACGAATTTCCCTAAGTAGGTATAATTTTGAGTGAACTTGATAAAAAGAAAAGGCATTTTACCTCTCTGAACTGCAAGAACCGGGGTGGCTGACAGAACGCTTCATCTAGAAATTTTTAAAAAATTAACATAATTCATGTCAAGTAATTTATTATTATTACTATTATCATAATTAACATAAATTTACTCACAGAAAAAGATTCCTGGAAAGATATTTACCTTTCATAGATTCAAGCAACAGTTAACACAATGTCAAGCTTTCTCCCTAATAACCATTGATTGGAATCTTTCTTAACAAGTACCAAAAGCATACCAAAAACATGCTGGATTCTTTTCTCAATGCTAAAAACCAAATTATACATATACACATAAAAAACAGTGAATGCATAACAAATCCAAAAAGTCACACCTTTTGTGATAAAAAAAGAATATCTAGCAAGCAGAAAATATTCTAATAAATCTCTCCCTTTTTTTTAAAGGGGAGGAATAGAGTCTGGTAGTAAAGCTTCTCTTTACCATTCATTATTCAGGTAGCTGATACACAGATGTTCTAAAGTGTGATTTTCATAGTTGATGGCATTAATAATTCAAGTCTTTGAAGAACTCAGAAGAAGAACGCTAAGCCTCAAATAGGTTTCTAAAACACATCCTTAAAAAATAAATATCTGATTAAGCAGATGTTTAGAATTTGTCATATTTATTAAATATTTATTAAATACGACAACTACTAAACATAATTTAGAAGATCCAACTACTCCATCAAGAAATAGAGGTAGACAGCCAAGTAAAAGATTATTTCAAAGTTTAACAAGGTAGCAGAAAAGCAACATTTATACTAAAGATTTAAGATGATTGCTTTTATATACATGGGTCCAAGAGTCTTATAAGCCCAGGTCTAACACTATGTTATGTAAATGCCTTCTATATTTAGAACATGAGCCACTAGCAACTCTGATAAATCCCAGTGGAAATAATAACAGACATGACCCACCCAATTTGTAGTATAGGAAGAGCTAGTAAGACTGACATTAAGATGCAAGTGGACATTAAATTCTCCTTTAACAGAAATTACTTCCTTTAGGATTATTCACCCAATGACTACCCACTACAATAATCATTCAATTGTCAAAAATGACAATTGTCTTAACTTTCATGATGATTTGAAAAAAAAGGTAAATGCAAGTTTATTCTCAAATGGGTTCGATGAGATTAACTACATAAAATGGTTATAAAGATTAAAGTTTTGGAATTCTCAAATATTGTAGCTTTCTATTTTATATAAAAAATAAATTTTTATATTAAAAATAAGTTTTCCATATAATTAGCTCATGTTATTAAAAAATTTTTTCCCACAAAGACTGTTTTACCTTACTTTCCAGGCTATGCGTCTTCAGAACTAATTACTAGAAGCCACAATTCTTGCCTTATGAATCAAGTAAAATGGCATAGCTAGGAAAAAATAAGCAACCTCTAATCTATTAACTCCTAGATTAACTTATCGGATTTCCTATAATTTTTCTACTGATAAAAGGCTTTGGTTTAAGAAACAGTTATAGTTTCTCATACAAAAAATACACACATGACTTCTCTGGACTACAGAGCATTTGTAACAGAAGGCATTTCATGAGAAGTTCAATGTAAAAACAAGGCAGCTTCGAGGTATTTTTTATTGAATTTGACTTGAGAAAGCACATCTTTAAAAAAAAAAGTATACCCTTTGTATATAAACCTCAGGAACATATAGCACTGTGATACATCTATTTCACAAGATGGGTTTTTTGTTCACTGTACATTTTATTTAACAGTTTACAGCATATCAGTATACCCTTTGTATATAAACCTCAGGAACATATAGCACTGTGATACGTCTATTTCACAAGATGGGTTTTTTGTTCACTGTACATTTTATTTAACAGTTTACAGCATATCTATAATTGTTCTAAAAAGCAACACTGTTGGGCCAGCCCCATGGCTCACTCGAGAGAGTGCAGCACTGATAGTGCCGAGGCCGCGGGTTCGGATCCTATATAGGGATGGCCAGTATGCTCACTGGCTGAGCGTAGTGCAGACGACACCAAGCCAGGGGTTATGATCCCCTTACCAGTCAAAAAAAAAAAAAAAGCAACACTGTCAAACTGTGTACTGCTGAACACCATAGTTCTATGAGATGGTATTAAAAAAAAAACAAAAAGGGTTCAATTGTCAAATAAATTTTCAGAATGACTGCACGCTACCTCTCGTTCCCAGAAATTCATAATACACTTCACCATAAAAAAGACTGAGAAGTTCTATCAGGCTGTCCCTATCAGATTGAGACAGAGAAACCCAATTTATTAAGTTAACCAAAATTTCCCAAACTAATATGACCATAATATTTATTTTCATGGTACACTTGCCTCAGAGGACACTATTAGTTCATCATATGGTTAGAAAACAAAGCTCTAAATAAATGTAGGCAATAGTCTTTACTAAATCTCACATAACTAAATTTGCTGGAGTGGGTAAAAGAATCTGGAAATAAGTTGGACTCCATTCTTCTAACAAATAAGTCTTCAGGTAGTTGCTAAAACAGTAGCCATGTGACATTCTTCCTACTACAAATGGAATCCTAAAAACACTTTGATGAAAAAAATTTAATGTCTCATCAAACGTTATCTCACCTACACGTTCCCTACAGCATGCTAAAACAAGTTTGTTAGCTTGGAAAAGACAACCACCCCCAACAAAAGTGAACCTGTCACTCAGTATAATCAGGAGGTAAGAAACTAACATTAAGCACCTAACATTAAGCAGCTTAGAGCCTTTGCAATGACCCTTTGTAGAAGACACTTTATTTTACAGATGAAGAAACCGATGACCAGAGATTAAGTAACTTGCCTACTCAGAGGATTTAAATCCAAATACTGACTACAAAATACTGTTCCCACTGGAACATGTTTCAAACCCCTTACAACTCTTTTAAAGATTTGCTTAATGGTACCCCAATGTGAGTAAAACATCACCCCACTATGAAGCTTTTACTAAGTAGAAGAGTGTTCCCCAACCTTTTCTGTGTCACAGCACATACACACTGCATTATAATACAAAGGTACCTCAAAAAGTTCATGGAAAAAGGGCCGGCCCGGTGGCGCACTCGGTAGAGTGCGGCGCTTGGGAGCACGGCGGCGCTCCAGCTGAGGGTTCGGATCCCATATAGAGACCGGTCCGCTCACTGGTTGAGCATGGTGCGGGCGAGACACCGAGGGTTGTGATCCTGTTGCCGGTCGCGGTACGGGCGCGACACTGAGGGTTGCGATCCCGTTACCGGTCACGAAAAAACGCAACACCGAGGGTTGCGATCCCGTTGCCGGTCGCGGTACGTGCGCGACACCAAGGGTTGCGACACCGAGGGTTGTGATCCCGTTGCCGGTCACGAAAAAAGACGAAAAGGAAAAAAAAAAAAGTTCATGGAAAAATATAATTAAAAGATAATACAAATCTTTCCATGGACTTTTTGAAGTGCCTTCATATCTTCCTGGAACACTGGGGTAAATGGATAAAGCAGCTTATAGGCAGGCAGGACACAGCCCCTCTGAGGGGGAGGGGATCAGGACACTGGCACATGTGCTAAGCTCATCAGCTGAGAAGCTCCAATACAGAATATGAGTACAAACGACCTGTTGACTGTTCCCCCCACCCCTAACTGCCTGCTTCCACCCTCAAAAATAAAAATGAAAAAAAACCCACATGCAACTTCACTAGGAAAAAAACAAGTTCTAACCATTTGAACAGGTGAAGGTGACACAGGAGAAACTAAGGGATCCGGATGGGGCAGTTGAAACATCTCAGGTTTAAACTTGGCATTTGCTATCTTCACACATTCCTCAAGCGTTGTGATGAATGTATTACATGTGGCACTAAGCAGAGAAGAGGCTTCATTCATGCTCTGAAAAGTTACACACAAAGACTTGAAAAGACTTGCACACAAGTAGAAACATGCACAACTTTATAATCAAGTAATGAAACATCCCCAATGGATACATTACTAGGTTACGTTAGAATTTATTTAAAATATACTACCTTAGAAAATTAAAGCAATACATGAATAAGAAACATCAATCAAGTAATGAAACATCCCCAATGGACACATTACTAGGTTATGTTAGAATTTATTTAAAATATACTACCTTAGAAAATTAAAGCAATACATGAATAAGAAACATCTTTCTCTTAGGTAAACAATGTATGAAATTAAATTCCAAGAAAAAAGAAGTTTTGCATTTAAATCAAAAATTCCATTTTAAAATTGTGTGCAAAAATTTATCTTAGAGAACCCTAACCTAAATGTAATTTCTATCTACCTATCAGAATTCCAAAGGTGGTTCCAGCAGTGGAACATCCTGAGAGTTACTTAGCAATACAATTCATACCTACACCCATTCTCCCACTTCTTTCTTGGTAGAATAAAAAACCCAATTTTGTTTAGGACAGCAAAGTGCCCTAACCCCAGGGAATGAATACAGACTGATCTAAGCCAGTCATGGCTATTCCATGACCCTTTGTCAAATACTCATTTTTCCTAGTCTTCGCTGAGCCAGACAAAAAGATGATGAAACGCCTGCTGGGGAATTTCTAGAATTTTTGTTTCTTGATTTAAACTCAAGGACAAGATGAGGTCTCTCGCCACGCTGGCTACTCCATTGCCTTCTGCCTCTTTGTGACCCTGGCAGTCACCTTGAAGCCTGGGACATGAAGAGAAAAACCCAACACCTCAAGAACGGCAGAGCAGAAGGATGGAATAAGCCTAGGTCCTGATAAATGTCATTTAGCTGCTGGAGCAAATGTGAGCGCCCCTACCTCCAAAGAGCTTGTGATGAAACAGTTCAGTGCCCTTAGGGTTTAAGGTACCCAAAGCCAAACACAGCCCACCTCACATAAGTTTCCTCCCCAACAGGAGAGGAAGATTTCTTGTCCCACTTCTACCAAGTTAGGCAGAAGGGGACCAGGAACCACGCCTTGAGAAGACTTTCCTTTCCACACTGATCCTACTTAACCAGAAAAAACAAGCCTATTTCATAGCAAGATCCTACTAATCTAAATTTTGATTCCTACATCATTGTTCTGAGAAGGATATTTTTTTTAAGTTATTTTATGAAAGTTATCAACTCTTCGGTAGTTGAAGCTGGGACCTTACCACCAAAAGAGAACAGCAGTCATCCAATGAGTTCATGCAATCAGCCTGGAGAACAAAGCCTGGAATGCTGCTTCCCCACCCCAACTCCAAATTATCAAAATAGCTGCTGCAAAGATAGGCCATGGTTCCCTGGAGAAATGTGCTGCTTCTTGCTTTACTCTGGCTACACACACACACACACAACCTAGAAGATGCTATATATTTCCAGATAGTCTACAGTAGGGACAGCCCAGAATAGCTGAAAATAACTCTTTGTGAAACACTTCTCTCTCGTCTTATGGGATGACTAAGGACTCCCCAGCATACTACAAAGCATAACCAGATGTCAAGGGGTCCTCTTTGTTATACCTCTACACTGGGAGATGAATGATTCTCATCCTGGTGCACAAATTCCTGGATTGTATGAACTTGCTGCATCAGGAGGTCACAGTAGAGGCGAAGTTCAGACATTTTGGTTTTCAGAGATTCACTGGTTTCACTTATTTCTGAAAGGAACATGCATAAACATCCAATTAGATAATTTTCATATTCTTTGGGCAATACAGCAAAATGGAGTCATTTTAAAAAATAAAGCAGTAAGTAAGTATAAATACATACAGCTTAAGAGATTTGAGACCTTGGAAACAGGATCACGAAGACCCTTAAGAAACATCTTTACTTTAGACATATGGAAAAAAATTGAGTCATATGACTGCCATGAAGTTTAGGTAGATTAATTTCCACAGACCGGGTTATGACCCCTAGATGTCTTACACAGGATATTTCCATTTTGTTAACTCATCTTCCATTTGAAAAGTGTCTGTAGTTCTTCTGTGAATTGGCTTTTTTGTCCTTTATACGAGGGTACTTTAAAAAGTTCGTAGAAAAGTAGAATTAAGGGCCGGCCCGGTGGCGCACTGCTACAGTGCGCCGCTTGGGAGCGTAGTGGCGCTCCCGCCAAGGGTTCAGATCCCACATACAAACCGGTTCCCGCTCACTGGCTGAGCGAGGTGCGGGTGCAGCGCCGAGGGTTGCGATCCCGTTGCCGGTCCCGGTCCGGTACGGGCGCGACACTGAGGGTTGCGATCCGTTGCCGGACACGAAAAAAGACAAAAAGGAAAAAAAAAAAAAGAAAAGTAGAATTAAAAGTAACACAAATCCTTCTACTAATTTTTTGAAGACCCCTCATACATCATTTCCAGCTCTGAAGTTTGGTTTTTCTCTTAATAATATATAAACTCATTTGTTCCTTGTACCGGCCAGCTTACAAAAACAATATGTATACATAAATATTTTGTAACTGATAATTTGCAAAAGCTCTTATACATTAAAAACAGTAAACTTTCATCTACCCTATATACTGCAAATACTTTTTCAGATCTGTTAGCTCTCTATCAGTTTTCTTTATTGTATATTTTGGCATATAGAAGTTTTTAATTTTTATGTAATTAAAATTATTGCATATAAACATTCATTTATTTTCTTCTGTTCCTTTCACATTATACTGCTTTCAAATTTTTTTTAAAAAATTCTTATTAAGAGCTTACTTTCTTCTCTTTAATATCTCCAGACAAACTAAACATCCAGCCATTAATCTCAGCTACTCACAGGCCAATACCTTTTTTTTTCCTCCTTTTTGTCTTTTTTACTGACCGGTAACAGGATCGCACCCCTCGGCGTCGCGCCCGTACTGGGGACCGGCAACGGGATCGCAACCCTCGGTGTTGCGTCCGCACCGCGCTCAGCCAGTGAGTGGGAACCGGTCTCCACATGGGATCCGAACCCTCGGTGGGAGGGCCGCTGCGCTCCCAAGCGGCGCACTCTCCCGTGCACCACCGGGCCGGCCCCCAATACCTTTTAAACTAGACGTATAAGCTGCAGATGGGGAAAAAATATTCATAGTATTCCTTTGTATTCCCTGAGTCAGGCCAGTGGCACTGCTTTCTGGTACTAACCACAATGCCACTTTTGCTAAAGTAGACCAAAGCTGCTCTATCTGCCCATTTGATCTAACCCAAATCAATTTCTGCCCGAACTTAAGTCCATTCCTCCTTTTTAATAAAAATTACGGTAAAATATACACAAGATAAAATTTATCACTTTAACCATTTTTAAGTATACAGTTCAGTGGTATTAAGTACATTTACATTGTTGTATACAACCATCACCAACATCCATCTCCAGAATTTTTTCATCTTCCCCAACTGAAACTTGGAACCCATTAAACACTAACTCCATTCCTTCCTCCCCCTATCCCCGGCAATCACCATTCTAATTTTTGTCTGTATAAATATGATTATCCTGGCTATTTCATATAAGTGGAATCATACAGTATTTGTCCTTCCGTGACTGGCTTACTTCATTTAGCATAATGTCTTTAAGGTTCATCCACGTTGTAGTCTGTGTCAGAACTTCCTTCTTCTTTAAGGCTGAATAATATTCCATTGTATGTATATACCACATTTTGTTTATCCACTCACTCACGTGTCTATGGATATTTGGGATGTTTCAGCCTTTAGGCTTCTGTGAACATCCATTTCTTCTTATGCTACCCTTAGTCATATTCTATTCATAATGTTCTTTTACATATTTGAAAATTTATTCCTCAGCCTCCGTTTTTCAATTCCTTTAATTCAGTTGCTTTCACTAATTCAATTAACTTATATTATTTTTTAATCATAAAAGAAATACATACTCAATGAATATTTTTGGCAAAAAGAAAAAAATAGAAAAATCAAACTGCAACCTCACTAGCAAGATATAAATACTGTCATTATTTTTACATTATATCTGTGTATAATTGAACTAATACCATAAATTTGCTTTTGATTTTGTTCTAATCTTTCTGATTTGGCAGTATATGTACAAAGTAAATTTAAAAGGTACAAAGGGTATACAGTGAAAAGTGAGTCTCCTTCCCACAAACTGCCCTTCCAAAGGTAACAACTTGACTAATTGTTACATACCATTCCTAAGCCAGCCTAACTACACACTAACCTATACAGTTTAAACTGTATGTAATCTGGAATCCTGCTTTTTTCAATGATTGGTTAACCTTTGGCATTTTCTCACATCATTAAAATTCCTTGTAAACAGTTTACTGGCTACATAATAGATCAGCTGATGAAAGAAGTAGCTTACTTACCCATCCCCCTAAATTTATACTTCTGAATTGTTTACAAATTTTTTTACTATGATCAAGATCTATATGTGTAAATTTTCTTCAACATTTCCTTAGGACAGATTACTAAAAGTGGACAGGACAATTTACATTTGTTTAAGAAAGTACTCTCATCACAAGGGAAAAATTTATAGCTACCTTTTTCTTTTTTAGTCCTTGTATCAGTCAAACATGCTTTGGAGCTCCCCAGAGCAACCAGCCACCTCTGTCTTTCAGCTGCATTCACTGCCTTCATGTAGAAATGCTGCTCTCCTGGAATGATTAATTCCATTCTTGTGTTGTCTGCTGAATGAACTATGATTATTAACAAAGGGGAAATATAGTTATAGACGTAAGTAATTTGAGGAGAGTCAAATCATCACTCTTACACAGCGTTAGACACTTTATACATCTAAAACGGTGCAGGCAGTGACATTCCCTAAGGGACCACCCCAGTGGCACTCCAAGCCACCATTCTCACATAGATTCTGGGTGACAAGGTGTCAAAGTGATGACAGCATATGAAAGAGAAAACAGAAATAAGTACTGAGAAATGAGACCCTCCCTTGGGGCCACCTATACCATCTTAAATACATGTGCAATGAATGGCACAGTTTTTACTAATTTTGTGGAAAGCAGAGTCTATGTTTTGGTATTCCCCCAAGCCTACGATAGCGCCTGGCATATAGGAGGGCAAAAAATAACAACGTTGGCCACCTTCCAGTGGAACAGTGGTTCTATGGAATGCCCATGATCATAGGGCATATCATAATTACCTGGAAGGCATGTATATTTTAAAGACCTTCACCATTTCTCCTCCCTCCATCTTCTCTCCCACACACACACGCCTTGATAGTCTGACAAAAGAGAGCTAATCAAAAAATTATGCTGAACCAATCCCAAGTCTTAATTGTAACTGTCATTAATCAACAAGTATTTACTCAGCTCAGAGCAGCAATGCTAGAAGGAAGATAGAGGGGGAGAAAAAAAGGAGTCTTTGCTCTTACAGAGCTGACAATTTAACCAAGTAACAAACTGACACACCAAAAGTAATCAGAATACTTAAATGTTGAACTCTTTGGTGCAGAGACTTTATATGTAATTACAAGAGTAAGGTAAGAAGAAATAGGAAATAAAAAAGAAGGACTTGATGACAGCAGGATTTGGTTAGAAGAAAAACTGCATGAGAAAAAGCCTAGATGAGGAAATAAACACAGAACATACTGAGGATATCAGGAAACAAGCTTAAATGGAGCCTAAGTACTTTGTCATACTGCAAAGTGATATTCATATTCATGAATGGACAAGACAGGAAGAGCCAAATTATGAGGGGCCCAGAAAGTCCAGCAGAAGCCCTAACTTAGATAATTAATTACTGAAAGTATTGTCCAGAAGCTCAGTGTATTATGGCAAATAAATGCCACAGAAGCTTTGCTATCTTATTATTCTACTTACGTGGGCTATTCTTGGATATAGATACTGAAAGATATAACCATGCAATCATCAATGAAGGGTGAAAAGATTTCTAGACTAGGATCAAACTACTTAAATCCCAAAGCTCTAAGAGTAACTCTTTTCTGCTAATTGCTTATACTAGTGAAAGCACCAATACCTACCTTAAAAGAAAGCAATGCTCTAATTTCTAATGATGTTGCTACAAGATGAAACTAAAATAAGACAACTTTTTTTTTTTTTGGTGGCTGGCTAGTAGAGGGATCCAAACCCTTGAACTTGGTGTTATAATACCAAGTTCTAACCAACTGACCTAACCGGCCACCCAAGATGATTCATTTTTAAACATACCAGAATTTATATATCCAATCAAGGAATCAAGGGCAGCCCCCTCCAATGTTGTCACCTGAGAAGGCAACAAACTTAAAAATGATGCTTCCAAAACGTCAAGTCTCTAGGGGAAAAATGATGGACAAGACCTTTATACACAAAACTACAAAACATTACTGAGAGAAATCTAATTAAACATAGCAATTAAATATAGGGGTAATTATCTATGGTGATAAAAAGTCAGATTAATGGTTACCTTGTACAGGAACTAGTGGCTAAGGGGACCTGAAGGGGGAGGCTTCTGAGATGCTGATAATATTCTAATTCTTGATCTGGGTGTTTTCACTTTGTAAACATTCTTGAGGCTGAACATTATTTAAGATTTGTGCCCTTCTCTGAGAGTATGCTAGTCTTTAATAAAATGATTACTTTAAACAACTAACAACAACAACAACAACAACAAAAAAGATGTTGCCGTGGCTTGAAACTGTTTTGGAATTGCCTTAGAATTCTGTAGCCATCTTTTAAATATCCTCAAGGCTGGCAAATTTTTGAACTTTAAATGTGGTTTTGGTTTCTGACCAAATTTCATTTGGAATCAAATCTGGAAATAAGATGAGATAAAACCATCACTTTTTTTTTTCTAACTAAAAATGAATGCTTTGAATGTGTTTTCTTTTGTGATTTATAAATTGGTTCATAAGGCAACTCCAAAAGAGGAGTTCTGAAATGTTATGGGTGATAATAGTATAGTTGGAAAGGAGTACATGGACCCCAAAAATGACCACACAGAAAGCCAGCATTTATGGGTACACATTTCAGTATGTCTGTTAAAGATAAATAACAAAATTACATCCCCATACATTTCAGGGAACATGCAAGTAACAATACACCAGGCTGAAGGGTTTCTATCTTATATAGCCATGACTCCCTTCCATTACAACAAGGTGTGTGCATTTTGAAAAAATCCCCCTGGATGACACTGATCTACCCCAAGTCCAGAATCACTGTAATAGAAAGAGCCCTAGTAGTAGCAAATCTGAGATGAAGGTGAGGAACCAGACATGTACATAAAGAATATGCACCAAAAGCAGAAACTCTCTTTTGTCTCCATGGCTAAATCTTAGTAAGAACTGCCATAAATTCATATGAAAGTTAACAATCCAGCCCTGGAAAATGTAGCACAATACATGAGCTGCTGCTTTGGATTACACTAAATAAGAAAACGCATACTTCTTACAGTAGTAAGGTGGCTCTAGAGTATTTGGTAGCTATGACCAAGAGCTCACCACGTTAAAAGAACTACTCTTTATGAAGGCCAAGTATAGTATTCAAGCTACAGAGGAGAAATAAGGACGGCCTGGAGGGTGTTTAACATTCACTCCTCTAGTGTTCCAGTTTTTCCTTTAATTCTCTTTGAAGAAGAATTCAATACTTTTCGTTATCATTTTGTCTGGTTTCATTCCACTTACTTCTACCCCACACACCCCAACCACACACCCAAATGAATCAACGGTCCATGACACCTTCCTTCATAAAAATTACAGCATGACTTATTGCTTTATTTCTCTCCTTTCGGAAGAAAAGGAAGCCATCTCTATCACCCAAAAGACCTAATCTCCAAATTTAGAAAAGAACCAAAGTTTATGATTCTGACTTCATATTTTATCAAAACCCTACAGAGCTGACCCCCTCATCTTCACAGCCTGGCTTCCAACCTTTACAATACCTTTCTACAATGAGAATGAAATAGAACACTTGTAAACTTAACATGAACACTAAAGTGGCACCCACAAGAAATTGTCACATCCAGATTGGAAGATTAGCACAAATATTTTGAATTTCAATTCAAGATAAATTTATAAAGGGAGAATTATTAAAAACTGTGTTTAACAATGCTAAGTTACACTCTTGATTGCTAAGGAAATAAATGGTATTAGATCCCTACGTGGGGACCAAGCCCGTGGCGCACTCGGGAGAGTGTGGCGCTGGGAGCGCAGCAGCGCTCCCGCCGCGGGTTCGGATCCTATATAGGGATGACCGGTGCGCTCACAGCGCTCACTGGCTGAGCGCTCTTTTTCCTATTGTTTCGAGTATGCTGAAGAACCCTTTACTACTTAACCTCAAATTCCTCTAATTCCATATATTCACTTACCTTTAATTTCACAAACTGCCATCTTTATACTTCCTTTGCTTCCTTTGCAAACATCATCCTGTGAATCATAGTAGGATAGGATTCCATTATCTAAAACAAACCAACGAGGCTGCCAACCTACAAAGATAATAAATAAAAGTTTAATAAGGAAAGAAATTACTATCATCACAAAGAAAACTGTGATTTCAAAACTTGCCATCTACATTATTTCTTGGCTCTCAAATAACACTCTGACAATGAAATTTTAAATAGCCAAGCCTTGCTCAAAATGTTCTTGCATCAATCTCTACTTTTTTGGGAGAGATTTCTGGGAAATCCCTAGATCAGTTTAAGTATGGGAAGTAATACTTTTATTCTGACTCATGACCTTCTCATTAACAACCCATAGCCCCATCCTCAGTAACAGCCCTGCACAGGGTACAACACAATTGCCCCCTTCCCCCTAAAAGGGAACAAAGTTGGGGTTATAATGTAATGGAAAAGGCAACAGAAAACAGAGATTCTAGCCCCAGCTCTACTATCATTTTTAGTTGGATAACCATAATCTGGGGCAAATCTTCTCATTTCAATAAATCTCCAAAATTCCCAGTCTTCAAACAGAACAAGTAGGTTGGACAAGATGACTTCTCTGTTGCCACCTAGCCCTCCAATTTTGCAATGTGACCTTCCCTGTTCTTGTAAAATACATGTTACCTAAGCAAATTCCCTTGCACACAGTGAATGCTAAATAAATTTCACTCTTACACAAAAGCTGCATATCCTGTAGTGAGGGCATAGATTCTCCACCACACCCCCCTCTTCCACTCTCTGCTTCTCCACTGGGAGGGCAGAAATGTTAGAAACTGCATTCATTTAATTGATATTTATTCAGGGACTAGAGCACACATCCATCACAGAGTTGGCTCCAAGGCAAATGTGGTTGTGAGGATGATGGCTTTCCTTGGTGCTGACTACCTCCCTGCAATCTTATCACGCATGCTACTAATTTACAACAGTTCACTGACTAGTAACATGGTGACCATGCTAGAGACAGTGTGACTGTCCTTGTTCTTCTGTTGACTATTAAATCAAAATTCATCCACCTTTTAAACCATGGGTGTTCAAATTCAGTTCACTTTATCCATAGTCTGATATGTGAGTAATCAACTTAGTTTTTCTAGGACCGGATAGTACCAAGACAGAGCGGGGGGGGGGGGGGGGGG
>NW_007726398.1:147677-155360 GCF_000696425.1 Galeopterus variegatus | reverse complement strand
GCGATCCGTTGCCGGACACGAAAAAAGACAAAAAGGAAAAAAAAAAAAAGAAAAGTAGAATTAAAAGTAACACAAATCCTTCTACTAATTTTTTGAAGACCCCTCATACATCATTTCCAGCTCTGAAGTTTGGTTTTTCTCTTAATAATATATAAACTCATTTGTTCCTTGTACCGGCCAGCTTACAAAAACAATATGTATACATAAATATTTTGTAACTGATAATTTGCAAAAGCTCTTATACATTAAAAACAGTAAACTTTCATCTACCCTATATACTGCAAATACTTTTTCAGATCTGTTAGCTCTCTATCAGTTTTCTTTATTGTATATTTTGGCATATAGAAGTTTTTAATTTTTATGTAATTAAAATTATTGCATATAAACATTCATTTATTTTCTTCTGTTCCTTTCACATTATACTGCTTTCAAATTTTTTTAAAAAAATTCTTATTAAGAGCTTACTTTCTTCTCTTTAATATCTCCAGACAAACTAAACATCCAGCCATTAATCTCAGCTACTCACAGGCCAATACCTTTTTTTTTCCTCCTTTTTGTCTTTTTTACTGACCGGTAACAGGATCGCACCCCTCGGCGTCGCGCCCGTACTGGGGACCGGCAACGGGATCGCAACCCTCGGTGTTGCGTCCGCACCGCGCTCAGCCAGTGAGCGGGAACCGGTCTCCACATGGGATCCGAACCCTCGGTGGGAGGGCCGCCGCGCTCCCAAGCAGCGCACTCTCCCGTGCGCCACCGGGCCGGCCCCCAATACCTTTTAAACTAGACGTATAAGCTGCAGATGGGGAAAAAATGGCGCACTCTCCCGTGCACCACCGGGCCGGCCCCCAATACCTTTTAAACTAGACGTATAAGCTGCAGATGGGGAAAAAATATTCATAGTATTCCTTTGTATTCCCTGAGTCAGGCCAGTGGCACTGCTTTCTGGTACTAACCACAATGCCACTTTTGCTAAAGTAGACCAAAGCTGCTCTATCTGCCCATTTGATCTAACCCAAATCAATTTCTGCCCAAACTTAAGTCCATTCCTCCTTTTTAATAAAAATTATGGTAAAATATACACAAGATAAAATTTATCACTTTAACCATTTTTAAGTATACAGTTCAGTGGTATTAAGTACATTTACATTGTTGTATACAACCATCACCAACATCCATCTCCAGAATTTTTTCATCTTCCCCAACTGAAACTTGGAACCCATTAAACACTAACTCCATTCCTTCCTCCCCCTATCCCCGGCAATCACCATTCTAATTTTTGTCTGTATAAATATGATTATCCTGGCTATTTCATATAAGTGGAATCATACAGTATTTGTCCTTCCGTGACTGGCTTACTTCATTTAGCATAATGTCTTTAAGGTTCATCCACGTTGTAGTCTGTGTCAGAACTTCCTTCTTCTTTAAGGCTGAATAATATTCCATTGTATGTATATACCACATTTTGTTTATCCACTCACTCACGTGTCTATGGATATTTGGGATGTTTCAGCCTTTAGGCTTCTGTGAACATCCATTTCTTCTTATGCTACCCTTAGTCATATTCTATTCATAATGTTCTTTTACATATTTGAAAATTTATTCCTCAGCCTCCGTTTTTCAATTCCTTTAATTCAGTTGCTTTCACTAATTCAATTAACTTATATTATTTTTTAATCATAAAAGAAATACATACTCAATGAATATTTTTGGCAAAAAGAAAAAAATAGAAAAATCAAACTGCAACCTCACTAGCAAGATATAAATACTGTCATTATTTTTACATTATATCTGTGTATAATTGAACTAATACCATAAATTTGCTTTTGATTTTGTTCTAATCTTTCTGATTTGGCAGTATATGTACAAAGTAAATTTAAAAGGTACAAAGGGTATACAGTGAAAAGTGAGTCTCCTTCCCACAAACTGCCCTTCCAAAGGTAACAACTTGACTAATTGTTACATACCATTCCTAAGCCAGCCTAACTACACTAACCTATACAGTTTAAACTGTATGTAATCTGGAATCCTGCTTTTTTCAATGATTGGTTAACCTTTGGCATTTTCTCACATCATTAAAATTCCTTGTAAACAGTTTACTGGCTACATAATAGATCAGCTGATGAAAGAAGTAGCTTACTTACCCATCCCCCTAAATTTATACTTCTGAATTGTTTACAAATTTTTTTACTATGATCAAGATCTATATGTGTAAATTTTCTTCAACATTTCCTTAGGACAGATTACTAAAAGTGGACAGGACAATTTACATTTGTTTAAGAAAGTACTCTCATCACAAGGGAAAAATTTATAGCTACCTTTTTCTTTTTTAGTCCTTGTATCAGTCAAACATGCTTTGGAGCTCCCCAGAGCAACCAGCCACCTCTGTCTTTCAGCTGCATTCACTGCCTTCATGTAGAAATGCTGCTCTCCTGGAATGATTAATTCCATTCTTGTGTTGTCTGCTGAATGAACTATGATTATTAACAAAGGGGAAATATAGTTATAGACGTAAGTAATTTGGGGAGAGTCAAATCATCACTCTTACACAGCGTTAGACACTTTATACATCTAAAACGGTGCAGGCAGTGACATTCCCTAAGGGACCACCCCAGTGGCACTCCAAGCCACCATTCTCACATAGATTCTGGGCGACAAGGTGTCAAAGTGATGACAGCATATGAAAGAGAAAACAGAAATAAGTACTGAGAAATGAGACCCTCCCTTGGGGCCACCTATACCATCTTAAATACATGTGCAATGAATGGCACAGTTTTTACTAATTTTGTGGAAAGCAGAGTCTATGTTTTGGTATTCCCCCAAGCCTACGATAGCGCCTGGCATATAGGAGGGCAAAAAATAACAACGTTGGCCACCTTCCAGTGGAACAGTGGTTCTATGGAATGCCCATGATCATAGGGCATATCATAATTACCTGGAAGGCATGTATATTTTAAAGACCTTCACCATTTCTCCTCCCTCCATCTTCTCTCCCACACACACACGCCTTGATAGTCTGACAAAAGAGAGCTAATCAAAAAATTATGCTGAACCAATCCCAAGTCTTAATTGTAACTGTCATTAATCAACAAGTATTTACTCAGCTCAGAGCAGCAATGCTAGAAGGAAGATAGAGGGGGAGAAAAAAAGGAGTCTTTGCTCTTACAGAGCTGACAATTTAACCAAGTAACAAACTGACACACCAAAAGTAATCAGAATACTTAAATGTTGAACTCTTTGGTGCAGAGACTTTATATGTAATTACAAGAGTAAGGTAAGAAGAAATAGGAAATAAAAAAGAAGGACTTGATGACAGCAGGATTTGGTTAGAAGAAAAACTGCATGAGAAAAAGCCTAGATGAGGAAATAAACACAGAACATACTGAGGATATCAGGAAACAAGCTTAAATGGAGCCTAAGTACTTTGTCATACTGCAAAGTGATATTCATATTCATGAATGGACAAGACAGGAAGAGCCAAATTATGAGGGGCCCAGAAAGTCCAGCAGAAGCCCTAACTTAGATAATTAATTACTGAAAGTATTGTCCAGAAGCTCAGTGTATTATGGCAAATAAATGCCACAGAAGCTTTGCTATCTTATTATTCTACTTACGTGGGCTATTCTTGGATATAGATACTGAAAGATATAACCATGCAATCATCAATGAAGGGTGAAAAGATTTCTAGACTAGGATCAAACTACTTAAATCCCAAAGCTCTAAGAGTAACTCTTTTCTGCTAATTGCTTATACTAGTGAAAGCACCAATACCTACCTTAAAAGAAAGCAATGCTCTAATTTCTAATGATGTTGCTACAAGATGAAACTAAAATAAGACAACTTTTTTTTTTTTGGTGGCTGGCTAGTAGAGGGATCCAAACCCTTGAACTTGGTGTTATAATACCAAGTTCTAACCAACTGACCTAACCGGCCACCCAAGATGATTCATTTTTAAACATACCAGAATTTATATATCCAATCAAGGAATCAAGGGCAGCCCCCTCCAATGTTGTCACCTGAGAAGGCAACAAACTTAAAAATGATGCTTCCAAAACGTCAAGTCTCTAGGGGAAAAATGATGGACAAGACCTTTATACACAAAACTACAAAACATTACTGAGAGAAATCTAATTAAACATAGCAATTAAATATCGGGGTAATTATCTATGGTGATAAAAAGTCAGATTAATGGTTACCTTGTACAGGAACTAGTAGCTAAGGGGACCTGAAGGGGGAGGCTTCTGAGATGCTGATAATATTCTAATTCTTGATCTGGGTGTTTTCACTTTGTAAACATTCTTGAGGCTGAACATTATTTAAGATTTGTGCCCTTCTCTGAGAGTATGCTAGTCTTTAATAAAATGATTACTTTAAACAACTAACAACAACAACAACAACAACAAAAAAGATGTTGCCGTTGCTTGAAACTGTTTTGGAATTGGCTTAGAATTCTGTAGCCATCTTTTAAATATCCTCAAGGCTGGCAAATTTTTGAACTTTAAATGTGGTTTTGGTTTCTGACCAAATTTCATTTGGAATCAAATCTGGAAATAAGATGAGATAAAACCATCACTTTTTTTTTTCTAACTAAAAATGAATGCTTTGAATGTGTTTTCTTTTGTGATTTATAAATTGGTTCATAAGGCAACTCCAAAAGAGGAGTTCTGAAATGTTATGGGTGATAATAGTATAGTTGGAAAGGAGTACATGGACCCCAAAAATGACCACACAGAAAGCCAGCATTTATGGGTACACATTTCAGTATGTCTGTTAAAGATAAATAACAAAATTACATCCCCATACATTTCAGGGAACATGCAAGTAACAATACACCAGGCTGAAGGGTTTCTATCTTATATAGCCATGACTCCCTTCCATTACAACAAGGTGTGTGCATTTTGAAAAAATCCCCCTGGATGACACTGATCTACCCCAAGTCCAGAATCACTGTAATAGAAAGAGCCCTAGTAGTAGCAAATCTGAGATGAAGGTGAGGAACCAGACATGTACATAAAGAATATGCACCAAAAGCAGAAACTCTCTTTTGTCTCCATGGCTAAATCTTAGTAAGAACTGCCATAAATTCATATGAAAGTTAACAATCCAGCCCTGGAAAATGTAGCACAATACATGAGCTGCTGCTTTGGATTACACTAAATAAGAAAACGCATACTTCTTACAGTAGTAAGGTGGCTCTAGAGTATTTGGTAGCTATGACCAAGAGCTCACCACGTTAAAAGAACTACTCTTTATGAAGGCCAAGTATAGTATTCAAGCTACAGAGGAGAAATAAGGACGGCCTGGAGGGTGTTTAACATTCACTCCTCTAGTGTTCCAGTTTTTCCTTTAATTCTCTTTGAAGAAGAATTCAATACTTTTCGTTATCATTTTGTCTGGTTTCATTCCACTTACTTCTACCCCACACACCCCAACCACACACCCAAATGAATCAACGGTCCATGACACCTTCCTTCATAAAAATTACAGCATGACTTATTGCTTTATTTCTCTCCTTTCGGAAGAAAAGGAAGCCATCTCTATCACCCAAAAGACCTAATCTCCAAATTTAGAAAAGAACCAAAGTTTATGATTCTGACTTCATATTTTATCAAAACCCTACAGAGCTGACCCCCTCATCTTCACAGCCTGGCTTCCAACCTTTACAATACCTTTCTACAATGAGAATGAAATAGAACACTTGTAAACTTAACATGAACACTAAAGTGGCACCCACAAGAAATTGTCACATCCAGATTGGAAGATTAGCACAAATATTTTGAATTTCAATTCAAGATAAATTTATAAAGGGAGAATTATTAAAAACTGTGTTTAACAATGCTAAGTTACACTCTTGATTGCTAAGGAAATAAATGGTATTAGAAGATCCCTACGTGGGGACCAAGCCCGTGGCGCACTCAAAGGAAGCCATCTCTATCACCCAAAAGACCTAATCTCCAAATTTAGAAAAGAACCAAAGTTTATGATTCTGACTTCATATTTTATCAAAACCCTACAGAGCTGACCCCCTCATCTTCACAGCCTGGCTTCCAACCTTTACAATACCTTTCTACAATGAGAATGAAATAGAACACTTGTAAACTTAACATGAACACTAAAGTGGCACCCACAAGAAATTGTCACATCCAGATTGGAAGATTAGCACAAATATTTTGAATTTCAATTCAAGATAAATTTATAAAGGGAGAATTATTAAAAACTGTGTTTAACAATGCTAAGTTACACTCTTGATTGCTAAGGAAATAAATGGTATTAGAAGATCCCTACGTGGGGACCAAGCCCGTGGCGCACTCGGGAGAGTGTGGCGCTGGGAGCGCAGCAGCGCTCCCGCCGCGGGTTCGGATCCTATATAGGGATGACCGGTGCGCTCACAGCGCTCACTGGCTGAGCGCTCTTTTTCCTATTGTTTCGAGTATGCTGAAGAACCCTTTACTACTTAACCTCAAATTCCTCTAATTCCATATATTCACTTACCTTTAATTTCACAAACTGCCATCTTTATACTTCCTTTGCTTCCTTTGCAAACATCATCCTGTGAATCATAGTAGGATAGGATTCCATTATCTAAAACAAACCAACGAGGCTGCCAACCTACAAAGATAATAAATAAAAGTTTAATAAGGAAAGAAATTACTATCATCACAAAGAAAACTGTGATTTCAAAACTTGCCATCTACATTATTTCTTGGCTCTCAAATAACACTCTGACAATGAAATTTTAAATAGCCAAGCCTTGCTCAAAATGTTCTTGCATCAATCTCTACTTTTTTGGGAGAGATTTCTGGGAAATCCCTAGATCAGTTTAAGTATGGGAAGTAATACTTTTATTCTGACTCATGACCTTCTCATTAACAACCCATAGCCCCATCCTCAGTAACAGCCCTGCACAGGGTACAACACAATTGCCCCCTTCCCCCTAAAAGGGAACAAAGTTGGGGTTATAATGTAATGGAAAAGGCAACAGAAAACAGAGATTCTAGCCCCAGCTCTACTATCATTTTTAGTTGGATAACCATAATCTGGGGCAAATCTTCTCATTTCAATAAATCTCCAAAATTCCCAGTCTTCAAACAGAACAAGTAGGTTGGACAAGATGACTTCTCTGTTGCCACCTAGCCCTCCAATTTTGCAATGTGACCTTCCCTGTTCTTGTAAAATACATGTTACCTAAGCAAATTCCCTTGCACACAGTGAATGCTAAATAAATTTCACTCTTACACAAAAGCTGCATATCCTGTAGTGAGGGCATAGATTCTCCACCACACCCCCCTCTTCCACTCTCTGCTTCTCCACTGGGAGGGCAGAAATGTTAGAAACTGCATTCATTTAATTGATATTTATTCAGGGACTAGAGCACACATCCATCACAGAGTTGGCTCCAAGGCAAATGTGGTTGTGAGGATGATGGCTTTCCTTGGTGCTGACTACCTCCCTGCAATCTTATCACGCATGCTACTAATTTACAACAGTTCACTGACTAGTAACATGGTGACCATGCTAGAGACAGTGTGACTGTCCTTGTTCTTCTGTTGACTATTAAATCAAAATTCATCCACCTTTTAAACCATGGGTGTTCAAATTCAGTTCACTTTATCCATAGTCTGATATGTGAGTAATCAACTTAGTTTTTCTAGGACCGGATAGTACCAAGACAGAGCGGGGGGGCGG
>NW_007726398.1:143860-147433 GCF_000696425.1 Galeopterus variegatus | reverse complement strand
GGGGGGGGGGGGGGGGGGGGGGGGGGGGGGGGGGGGGCATCATTCTTACGCCTTGATACAGACCAGCACTTACCTCCCCAGAAGGCTTTACCAGTAACACTTCCAAAATGACAAAACTAAGTCATCATAAAAATGGTTAAATTTTACTTTGTATAAGCTTTTTAAGAAGGCAAGGAATGTCATAATACTGTTCAGAAAGATAGACATCCAAAATAATTAACACACAAACAAGCAAGTTTCAGACACCTGGAAAATTCATTTTTATGAAACACTGTATTCCCTAAGGAGACCTAGCAAATTAGAAGGTTAGTTCTTTTGGTACATGGACTTTATTTTATTCAACTGCATTTCCAGCAAGTAGAATGGTGCCTGGCTCATAACATGTGCTAAAAAATCTATTTCTCAATTGACTGAATAAACAAATGAATACCAAAAAAGTGAGATATTGCATGTGACCCATGAGAGTACAGACATGCAGTATATCTGTGGGAGTATATTGTATTGAACATGCAGAGAAATGATGAAAATATTATTTTTCCAAACACTAATTTACCTTGACAAACAAATTATAAGCAGGGTGTGGTGAAAATACACTCCTCCACCCAAAGTCCAGTGTGCCTCTAGGACAAATTATGACTTTGCAAGCCTGCATTATTGCAATTCAATATCTCTTTAAGACAACTATTGAGCAAAATGATTCATTTAGAATTTGTAGCAATGTGAAAGGTGACCGTGGTTGAATACATTAATCAAATTAAGCCTGTTAATTATCTCTACACACCTTTCTGAAGAAATATTTAATAAACAATCTCTAATTGATTCACACATTTATATAGCATAGGACTGTATGTGTGAAAAAGATTTATAGGTATGAATCTGAAACTACCAAATGTTACTGAAATCTTTATTTTCTACAAACCATTCTCAAATAATACTATCATTCACTGGAAGTTTCCGTAAAGATCACTTAATATGAACAACTGCTCATCCTTCTGACTTAATAAATTAGCATGCCACCAAGCCAAATATAAATTATAAAAATGGAATTCTTCCAAACAAAAAATTTCATTTCATCAGGTTTCTACTTTGCATACGAGAAGTTAACTAAATGTTATGCAAAGACTTAAAACTTAAAGCACATGTGGTTAAAAGCTTAACCAGCTGTTACTTGGTACCACTGGAGATAAGAAAACCACCACCAAGACCACATTTCACCTCACTTTGTAAATTATGACTTATCTGGGTAATCACCCATTGCTCTGGGCCATCCATAAATTGTTCCTGCAGTGGACTGAATTATGTCCCCCCAAGACAAACTGAAACTTGAACTGTGAAGTTTGAATTATGTCCCCCAAGTTTTATGCATTAGAAACTTAGCCTCCACCATAACTGTTAAGAAGGTGGAAGATCTTATTATGGTAATTGAAAGGTGGAGCCTTGAAGAGGTGATTGGATTTTAGGACCATGCAGTAGTGAACTGATTAAAAATGGTGGTCAGGGGCGTGGTTCTCAGGGCTTTAAAAGAAGAGGAGAGTCTGTCTTTCTCTCTCTGCTCTCTCTGCTTCCACCATCTTGCAATGTGAGACCCCTGGATCACTGTCACCACCACCAGATGGACGATGGACTTCTCAGCCTCAGAAACTGTAAGCAATAAATTTCATTTTCTTTATAAATCACCCAGGTTCAGGTATTTCATTATAAGCAACAGGAACAGACTAATACAGTTCCCCTGGCATGACCTCCCCGACACTGTGTTTATGAACATTTACAATGAGGTGATATTTGCATCTCAAAGCACAGACTGTACTGTCTTATAGTTAACACAATACTAAACAGTTTAACTGTGCTTCTCATGACCGCCCAAATGAAAATGCTTAATAAAAAATATTTGTCTTATTTTGTAAATGTTTCCTGTTAAAACACGTAATGGCAATTTACAGAAATAAATTGTTTGACTTTTTAGTCCGAACAAAATTTTTAAAATGTTAAAGCTATAAATCTGGCTTTAGCATTCCAATTAACCAAAAAGACAGGCAACTGTAGCTCGGTACTTATGACTTACAGTGTTTATGCGCAGACTTTGAACAAGGTCAGTGTACACAAGTTGGTGTACCTTTCAATTACTAAGGTGTTCAATACTTTTGGCAGAGTGAATAAGTGGGCAGCTAGTCAAGATTCACCCATTATGCTGGACCAAGAATTCTGTTTACTATTCACATTTATTTTAAACCCATTCCACTTCCTCTATTTGGAGATTATAGAACTCTGAAGTTAGGAGGCACCTCCAGGATAAGACAGTTGACCACCCTGAGATCCTGAGAGAATAAGTGACTTGCCTTTACTGTCCGTAGTCAGCAGAGACTGCGCTACAACTCACATGAAAGGCACTTTTAATGAACCAGGATGTCCTTGCCGGTTTCTCCTTTCTACAGAAACACCTATCTCTTCGGGGTTCTCCCAACCCACTTCATGGGTGAAATTGACTTGCCTGTTCCCCTTCCACTATTTTTCACACAATACCTGAAATTCCCAAAAGTAAGGACACCTCATTGACAAACAATCCCTAAGAAAATATTATCTGGAGACAGCTTCCAAAATCATACTTGCTAAGCTCGAACACCTTCAACAAAGAACTTTTAAAGTAAACAGTGCTGTAAAGGAAATTAAAAGAAATATAGAAAAGATTTCTTAAAATTCCATTTTGATCTTAAAGGGTACCTTCCAGTCCAATACCCCGACAACTCTGTAATTAACAAAATGCTATTAACTGTGAATAAGGACGGAGATTGCAACAACCCATGTAGGGTGACTGGGAATTGTTCCCGGAGGCTACAGGAGGCAAACAAGTATTTACTACACAAGGCGAGAAGTGGTCAGGTGCACTTCCCATCCTCAGGAAGGTGCGCAGTCTCGAACTCTCCCCTGCAGAGGCCAGATGGGCTCTACGAGGGACACAGAGAGGTATTAAGCAGCCGTGGGAGCAGATTCGCTATGAGGGTCACCGCTGGCCAGGCGGAAGCGGGGGGAGGCACCCTTGACCTGCCTTCTCCGCAGCCTCCCGGCCTATGCCTGCCCCAGCCCTCGGCCTCTCCCCGCTGCCGCCCAGTCCCCAAGCCCCCATACCTGTGAGATAGTTGGTCCACTTGTACAGAACCCCCTCCATGCTTCAGAGCCCCACGCCGCGCATCCTCCTGGCCGGGCGCCGGCCGCGGTGCTGGGGTATGCGCTGAGCCTGGGGCAGCCCTCCGGGCCCCCTCCTGGGGCGCTCCGCACCGGCACTAAGCCGCCCTGAGCCCGCGCGCGCCGCCGGGATGTAGCGGCCCTCAGAGGCCGGGACGGCGGGCGCCGTGTGGAGCTCCGGAGCCGCCAGGCGCGGGCTCGGACATCCCCAGGCGAGCCTGGGCGGCGGCAAAAACGCGACTGCGGCCGGCCTCCCGCTGGCGCTTCCGCGGCCCGGCTGCTCCCGCCCGCGCCCCGGCGCTCGCTCCTCCTCGCCTGCCTTCCTTCCCCCCGGGCTCCCCGTTTGTTTTCATTGACCCCGACGTCTCTTTCACTTCCTGGATGAAAGGGGCC
>NW_007726398.1:140366-143782 GCF_000696425.1 Galeopterus variegatus | reverse complement strand
CCGGAGGCTGCGCGAAGGGGACGGGCGCGCCGGCGCGGCGCTTCCAAGCCCTCCGGCCCGGCACCGCCCAACTCCTCTTTCCTCCGGCCCTCAGCAGGCGGGTCGGGGCTCCCGTCTCCCCCCGGGGCTGAGGCCAGCAGCGCGCGCAGTCCTCTGGCCAACCCCGGGACGAGCTCCCGCGCACTCGTCCCGAGGGCAGTGACTTAGGCCTTTCGGGTTTTCCTATAGCAAAGCCTCAGGTCGGTTGTTTTTGTCTTCGAGAAAATGAAAGGCTTCTTATTTCTGTTTCCTTCTTATCTTCCTTACACTCAAGGGGTCCGAGAAATTATCTTCTAGGAAGGCAGTGTGCAGATGACGGGGTCCTTCTGCAAGAAACTGCAAGGGACCCCAAGGAACTGTCATGACGCCAATAATTAACCTTGTATGGCCCCAATTATATTTAGAATATGAAACATGGAAGTAAATTTAGGAGTGTTATTCTAAAAATGGGGGCTTTCCCCTAGCTTTTATAATTTTTGAAAATCCTGCTTGGAAGTGATCGTCATCTTATGTAATTGAGAGTAATTTTCATATTTACGGAATTTTGCAAACTTTAAGCACAGCAGATAAGGCAGGCCCAGTCCCGCGGCTTTTCTTAGCATCACTGAGGTAGAATAAGACCTTTGCTCCCAGAACGTAAGCCAGGCCTTTGCTGAAGGTTTTCTGGTTTGGGTAAAGTCTTTGGGCATTCACTTCGAAATAAAGTGAGTTATGGCCGGTTAGCTCAGTTGGTTAGAGCATGGTGCTGATAACACCAAGATCCAGGGTTCGAAACCTGTACTGGCCGGCCGCCAAAAAGTAATAAGGTGATTTGATGGGTAGAGAGATGGTTCAATGAATATGTAATAAATCGAATATAGTTCAACGTTAATGATAGAATCTAGGTGGTGTGCATAAGGGTGTTCACTGTAAAATTCGACTTTTCTGTATGTTTGAAAGGTTTTCGTACTAAAATGGGGGTGGTTGGAGGTTGTATCAGATTTAGCCTCGTCCAGGCTGCGTATTAGCTGCGAGATTGGAACAAAATGCCCAATACTAGTTTCCTCGTCTGATGTGGATAATTACGGAAATCACCGGGTAAGAAAAACAACCTCAGGAGCATTCCCGGCACTACTAAGAGACCTTCAGATCAAATCAGATCCCTCTTCCACCCCGCCAAGTGGTGGGGGAAAGAAACGCAAGGCGGGAGCAGGTCCGGAATCGCTGAAGTTGGCTCGTGGAAACGCTATAGCCGGGCGTGGGAGCGGCGTCCGGTGACCGTCGGGTTGTGTGTGACTCAGCCTGGAACCCCTTAATGCAGGACTCCGACCCCGAGAAAGAGCTGCAAGGACATCCCAGAAGCACCCAAAAAAACCACTGCACACCTATTTTTTACGCTCGTCCAGAATGCCCCCCCAAAATCCGCTAGTTCCCTAAGGGCCTTCGGAGGAGTGTTTGGTGCCCAGAAATGACAACCACATTCTCTTACTCTTAAGACACGCCGCCCCAGGCTTTTTATCTTGTCTTTTACCAGTTTCATTTTAGGAAAGGCGAGCGTTACTACCGAACCCTGAGGACACCGGCTGTAAAATACACGGACCAGGCGAGGAGAAGCGGTGCGAGTGTGCTGTGCTACCTTAGCGCCCAGTACCAGACGGACACACGCCGGACCGCAGACTGGCAAAAACGCCGCGGCGAGCGCCGCTGGAGGGGGAGGGGGCGAGGCCGCGCATAGCCCCGCCCCGGCCCTTTGTGACGTTGGACAATGTCTGCCACGCGTCGGAACTCGGCTGCAGGGCAGGCCACCAGCGCGAGCGGCACGCCCGAGGGAGCCCGGTGATTCTTTGGGGCAGACTCAGGGAGCCATGCAGTTCTTATTCAGATTAGTCGTTTTCTTTTACCTGTGGGGCCTTTTTGCTGCTCAGACACAAAAGGAAGAGGAGAGCACAGAGGAAGTGAAAATAGAAGTTTTGCATCGTCCGGAAAACTGCTCTAAGACAAGCAAGAAGGGAGACCTGCTAAATGCCCATTACGATGGCTACTTGGCTGAAGACGGCTCGAAATTCTACTGCAGGTAGGAAATGGTGCGAAGTGCTCCCGCCTCCAGTTGATGCTGAAATCTTGCCTCCCTCCACCAACCGGAAGCCTAACTGGCTGGTGGTTTTGTTTGTAGCTTTGGGTTTTTGTTTCACTGTAAGAGTTGAGCCTTTTACTCATAGGAAAAAACTCAGATTAGATGGCAATAGTTCCCTAATCAACTGAGGATTAGTTTTTAAATTGTTGAAAGTATTGGCCCCAGAATTTACCAGAAGTATGCTACATCCACACATACCCCCATCACCACTATTCCTGGGACCTCTAGACCTGAATCAAGGTACTACCTGTAGGATGTTCACACTTTTCCTTTGCCAAGAGTTGGAGTCTATAGAATAATTAAAGGATTGCATAGGATAATTAAAGAGATTTTATATTGGCCTCTGAAGCACGATTTTTACACGTTGGGGGCCACTTTCTAACTGGATCAAAAAGCCACTACAACAGCAACTTTCCTTGTGACTTCTGCTGGACCTGTGACCTCTAGACTGCTCTCTCATCCCACAGGCTGCCCACTGTTATTTAATTGATGGTTTATTCAGAGGGAGAATGTCTTCATCTGTGCTATTATTACCCTGTAAAGATAGGATTGGGGAAAGTTAGTTCTTCCCATTTAGAAGAAAATAGACACATTTAAGAAGATACAATTTTAAATTACCATTAAAATGACTTTTTGAGACAAAACCTGCCCCATAATTTTTTAGAACAATCCCGGAGAAGTGAGTTATTGGTACATGCCAGGCAGCTAGTTAGGGGCTAGCGACTCATTAAAAAGTTAACTGTTGAACAGTTTTTGTAAAGATGACAGTAAAAAAGAAAATGAGATGACTCCTAATGACTAGCTTTGGGCAAATCATACCTCTTTCTGGCAATTATAGGGAAGTTTGAGCCAAACATCCCACCAGGGCGTTCACAAAGACTGCTAATATGGGAAAAAAGATGGTTGGAAAGGACTCCAACTTTATATTATCACTAAATGCCCAGCTGTGTTTTAAAGTTTGATTTCTTGAAATCAGCTTACCTAAGTATTGTTTTTTTTTATTATAGCCGGACAGAAAATGAAGGCCACCCCAAATGGTTTGTTCTTGGTGTTGGCCAAGTCATAAAAGGCCTAGAGGTTGCTATGATGGATATGTGCCCTGGAGAAAAGCGAAAAGTGATTATACCCCCTTCATTTGCATATGGAAAGGAAGGCTATGGTAAAGTGTTTAATTTTAATTTCTCTTTTTAGTTATATTTAAAATAACTCATAGATTTCTGGGTGATTATCCAAAAGAATCTTTTTTTTTTTTTTTTTTTTTTTT
>NW_007726398.1:136142-140052 GCF_000696425.1 Galeopterus variegatus | reverse complement strand
AGCAGGAACCGGTCTGTATGTGGGATCCGAACCCTCGGCGGGAGCAACACCACACTCCCAAGCGGCGCACTGTAGCAGTGCGCCACCGGGCCGGCCCCAAAAGCAGAATCTTAAAGAGATATTTATACACCCACGTTCATAGCAGCATTATTCACAATAGCCAAAAGGTGGAAGTAACCCAAGTGTCCATAGACAGAAATATGGATAAACAAAATGTGGTACAAAACAAAATATGGATAAACAAAATTGCATATCCATACAATGGGACATTATTCAACCTTGAAAAAAAAAAAGAAAGGTAATTCTGACACATGCTACAACACGGATGAACCTTGAGGACATTAGGCTAAGTGAAATAAGCTAGTCACAAAAGGATAAATACTGTATGATTCCACTTATATGAGGTACCTAGAGTAGTCAGATTAATAAAGGCAAAAAGTTGAAGGGTGGTTGCTAAAGGCTTAAGGGAGGGGGACCTAGAGAGGTATTGTTCAATGGATATAGAATTTCAGTTTTTCAAGATGAAAAGTTATAAAGATTGGTTGCACAGCAATGTGAATGTACTTTGCAGTACTTAACAGTACCCTTAAAAATAATTAAGATGGTAAATTTTATTTTATTTTTTAACTTTTTATATTTTTTTAAAAAGATGACCGGTAAGGGGATCTTAACCCTTGCCTTGGTGTTGTCAGCACCACACTCCCCCAAGTGAGCTAATCGGCCATCCCTATATAGGGATCCGAACCCGTGGCCTTGGTATTATCAGCACCACACTCTCCCAAGTGAACCACAGACCGGCCCTCACTCAAGCAATTTCTATCAAAAGTAAAAATGCACACATCTTTTGACCCAGTAGTTCCATTTCCTGGAATGTGCACAAAGGTATATGTAAAAGAACATTTATTACCTGAGTATCTATCAGTAGGAAATTAATTCAATAAACTGTGATATATACATACAATGGGATACTGTGCAGCCGGTAAAAAGAATGAAGTAGAGCGATATGTATTAATGTGTTAAAAAATAAAGTGGGTTAGAATAGAGTATCTATCAGTAGGAAATTAATTCAATAAACTGTGATATATACATACAATGGGATACTGTGCAGCCAGTAAAAAGAATGAAGTAGAGCGATATGTATTAATGTGTTAAAAAATAAAGTGGGTTAGAATATATTCTTGCAATTAATATGTATTAAGCATCAGTACCAAACTGTTTTCTAGACTAGTCCTTATCCTCATCCTCAAGGAGCTTGCATTTTAGAGAGAGAATTTCACATGTGCATGTGTCTACACAGACTGTACATGGTAGGACATGCAGTCATTTAATGACATTAAGCGTTCCAGGGAAGGAAGCCTGAGGGTCAAGGGTGAGATTTTTTCTCATTCTAATATTTTGTACTGTTTGAATTTTTTATCATGTGCATGAATTAATTTTCCCAAAATTAGATTTTTGAAAAATCATTAAAATTAAGTGTAGCAGAATAGAGAGGGAAATTGTAAGAAGAAGGGGGTGGGGACGGGCAACCTGCCAGAGGGACAGGTTCCACCTTTTATCCTCAGTTAGGTCCTTGTTTCCTTTGCTGCATAAAGGCTATACAGAAAGAATCTCCACCTCCTCACTGTCAAGAGCCCCTGCTAACTCTTCCTACTTCAAATATTTAGTATATAATTAAAGATTTTCTATGACAAGATATCGGCATTGCTCCCAAATATTTCATGGAAATGGCATGCATTCTTTGAGGTTGTAGGGTTAATTATTAAGTGCAGTAATTCCCTCGCCTATTCTTTCTTACAAAAATGAAAGAGCATGGGAGGTCAGTGCTGCAAGTCAGACTTAAAACTCATAAAGAGACAGTTCTGGATAACTATGGCTTCATTTTCAATGCTTTTTGCCAGTCATTTGATCCCATTAAAATAGCTTCCACAGTACTATAATTTGTATATCCTGTTTTTATTTGCAGAGGAATCTGGGAGAAAGAAGGAAATTTGAAGATCAATTAAGTTGAATGCAATACTTGTCCTAAAAATATTGTCATAAGTTGAGGCCACTTCTAGGCAAAATGACATAGGCGAAGTTTCCCTTTCAATCTTTTTTACCTCATTTTCAGAGTTTCCCTTTCTCTTAGGTGGTCTCATCACATGCCTCCACATTCAGCCTACCACCAGACCACCCACTCACTCTCCTGTCTGCCAAGAGTACCCATATCCCTCATCAACAGGTGCCCATCCTGGGCCCATTACCCTCAGGCAAATGGCTACTTAGTTTATCCTTTTCGTAAACTAATTTATGCTTAGGTATGAATGACTACTCAGGCTGCCTAAGCTATTAATAAACCAGACCTTAGTTGCAGAGATGTACAAGTTTGACTCAAAGAAGTTAGCTCCTATTCAGTTTTAGGTGTCTCCAATAAACATAAAAAATGATGAATCTCACTAGTAACACCACCAGCACCTTCATTTTACATGTAAAGAAACAGGCCAAAAAGTGTGTTCACTTGGATTAGATTATTTTAAAAGTTGTGGTTGTAGAACATAAGTACCTGTTTAACAAACAACCAACCTCTTGATTAAATAAGTTTTTTAAGTGTGTTGTTATTAAGAACTAACGTTAGCTATAACTTTATTCTAGGTAGTACTTGAAGAAGTCTTTTCTCTGAGAAATATTCTTGCCTCATGTCACAGAGCACCCCTGCATGTCTTGAAATGCATGTGACTTTTTAGTGCTTTAATTAACAATATATGTGGTATGTATAGATTCTTTACATTAACTTCTTGTTTGATGTTCTCCTCTCTATATAAGTAACTCTATAACAAATGCAGTTTTCTCTTTTTATACTTTTTTTGCAAGAGAAAGAACTAACTGGCAATATTTTCTGTGTTTATAGTAAAATTGTTCAGAAACTTACTATGTACCTGTGATACTTTTTTCTCAAGATATTTGAATATGTTTTGAATTTGTCTTTATTGTCAGGAGAAGTTATTTTTCTGTCATATGGCGATTATAACTAGACAGAATACAAATGGCTTTTGTAAAAATGATCACTGAATCGATTTCTAGCTCTTTTATTTTAAGGTTAAATAATATGTGGTACATTAGGTTAGGACTTTCACATTAGTCACATGATGCGTGGTAGATTTTTCTGTGTCCTGGCTTTGGAAATTACTGATCCACTTCTTCTTTTGGCCATAACTTGCAAACTCTTTTCTCTTTGGATTATATAAATATGCTAGCAAAACTTGTCCACTTAAAGAAATTGGTATTTCCTTTAAAGGACAAATTTAGCTATTTTTATAATAAAGGATGTGGGTCATTCATTCAGCAAATTTTTGAGTACCTATAATAGATCAGGCATTGGGTAAGACCCTAAATACTGGTATTTAGAAGCAGTTCTTATAAATATGAAATGGTACCATGGTAATACTGTTATGGCTTTTGGCAAATAAACATTTGAACTGTACCTTTATGTAAGTTAAACTGTTAAAATTTATACCCTTTGCAGAAGGAAAGATTCCACCCAATGCAACACTGATTTTTGAGATTGAACTTTATGCAGTGACCAAAGGACCACGGAGCATTGAAACATTTAAACAGATAGACATGGATAATGACAGGCTACTCTCTAAAACTGAGGTAATTCAAACAAATTTCATGTGGAGAGTCTAATTTTTTCATCATGATTTAAATATCACTGTGTTACAACTATTAATTTTTAGTTCTAGTTAGCATGGGCTCTGATCACTGCTTTTACATAGCTGGTTACTTAAAAATCTAAGCTCTGAAAAGAAAATACACTTTTTTTTTTTCCTTTTTGTCTTTTTTTGTGTCGGCAACGGATCGCAACCCTCAGTGTCGCGCCCGTACCGGACCGGCAACGGGATCGCAACCCTCGGTGTTGCGTCCGCACCTC
>NW_007726398.1:131200-135187 GCF_000696425.1 Galeopterus variegatus | reverse complement strand
GCGCCTGTGACAGGGACCCGGGTTGTATGGGGGATCCGAACCGCCGGCGGGAGCGCCGCCATGCTCCCAAGCGGCGCACTGTAGCAGTGCGCCACCGGGCTGGCCCGAAAATACACTTTTCCAATATAAAACTTATACGTGACTCAACCTGTTCAATTGCTCCCTGCAGTAGGTCATTAAAATGTTAAACTACTCATCTGTACATGGCTCTTCCAGTTTCTAGAATACAGGAATGGATCTCTTTTTCAAGCAGCATGGTAAGAATTTGTAACAGGGCAGATAATTCCCACCTCATAGGATTGTGAAGATTACACGGGATTATGAAAAGAGCTAGCAAGAATTTGAATTGTGTGGGCTAGAAAGATGGTAATCAGGAGCCAGGAGTTCAGCTACCTAGCTTCTGTATTTCACTCTTACATGTGAATTGAGGGATTAATAATGGTCTTGTAAGAATAATAATAAATATTTTTTTATACTTTCTCGGTACCAGATACTATTATAAGCACATAAGTATGTGAATTTATCTAATCTTCATGATGGTGTATGAGGTTGACACTACTGCCATCATCTCCACTTTAGGGGAAAATGATGCTCAGACAGGTTATATAACTAGCCAAAAATCCCACAGCTGCAAGAGCTGAAACCAGGATTGCACCTAGGCAATCTGACCTCACTACTGTGCTCTTAATATTGGGACCTCACTTTCTCTTTCAAGGGAATTTCCATCATGAATGCTTCAGGGCTAATGCTTATTTTACTGAAGTCTAGTGCCTTACTTAGTCCCACTGACTATACTCTTGCTTAAAATGAGTAACCCAGTTGTCTTCCCCTCTTAACTTGTTTGGAGGCAGTTCATAATGCATAACTAGTACCTAGTAAGTAGTAAAAGGCAACCGGGTTGATTTCAAGTGAAAAGAGTAAGAAGTCCTTTTGCTCTGTTCCTTTTTCTTTCTCTCCAGTCCTTTTCCCACCCAATTCTACTTCCTCCTCCAGGATATTAGTAAGGACTTTCCCCTGAAGCACCTTGATTGGCTAACAATGGACGAGGAGAAGGGAACACCCTTAAGCAGAAGGACAGTTACAGGGGTGGCAAACTGTTCCCAGTGTGTACTTCTCTGTTGACGCCTTATCACCTTAGAGTGAATAGCAGCTGCAGATGAATTCACAGAGTACCCAAGAGCTCAGCCTGTACACGCAGACCATTCACTGTCATAGGCACACCAAGAGGTGCATTCTGCAGTATGAATATTCCAGTAGACAGTAGGGATCTTCAGTTCTTTTCTGGAAAATAAAAGTAGGGAAAATCCAAAACAGTGACCAGCTTAGCTACAGTTTCCCCAGATGTCTATCAGGTATCAGCTGTATTATTACCAGATGGATGAGAGTGATTTTCACACAATTGAATAACAATAGTCATCTTTTATTGCCACCCTTGAACATTACTCTGATCCTCACATCAATCCTACTTACTTTCCTCATCTTATGGATGAGAAAACTGTTCAGGGCCAACCCCGTGGCTCATTCGGGAGAGTGCAGCGCTGGGAGCGCAGCAGCTTTCCCACTGGTTCGGATCCTATGTAGGGATGACCGGTGCGCTCACTGGCTGAGCGCGGTGTGGGCGACACCAAGCAAAGGGTTGCGAACCCCTTACCGGTCACAAAAAAAAAAAAAGAAAAGAAAACTGTTCAGAGAGGTTAAATAATTTGTCCAAAATCATACAGCCAGTACATGGCCAAGCCTGAATTTGAAATATGAACTAAAAGAAACTTCCTTCCTTCAATATCAGAAAGATTTAGAAAACTATTTCATCAGTATAAATAAGGTGGGGAGGTAGGGAGAAATACAGTTTTTTATTAAACTACAAAGTGGAAATAGTATGGAATCCCAAAATTAAGGTCATGTTCTTATCTACTGCCTTTTTGTACCTCTGTACTACAGTGTACTGGAAAAGGGGTAGATTTTGAGCATCAGCACTACTGGTTATGAAAAGATAAATTTACTAACTTAGAAACTGGGGAATTGCAAAGCTAGGGTTTACAGACCCCTCTAGTCTGTTGCACAGACTGGGTCACAAACTGCCCCCATGCAGGTCTGTGAGCTAGGTAATAGAAAAAAAAGGTCCTGGGAGCCGTGGGTATAGAAAAGTGAGTGGGCTTTATTCACATCTAGGAGCAACTCTCCTAGTGGCTTCTCTGAGAGTTCTGAGAAGCACTGCGGATCAGAGCTGTTAGTCTTTTATACTTAAGTCCGTAACCCTGGGCCCCTGGGTGCCCATACGCAATTACGTTAAGTAGTAACAAGGAATACCTGAGGATATTTACAGCAACTGCTGGGCAAGATTCTGAACATCTGAGGGGCCCTGACCATTTCCCTATTTATTCCCCAACAGGAATATTTAAGCCTATTTAAAATTCTGTATACCTACATAGGATTGCTAAGTCTTGGAAGAAAAAATGCATCTCCCTCAAATAGGACCAACGTCGCATTTGAAAACAGTTGATATATCCTTCATTAAGGTCCATTGATGGTTCTAAAGTATACTCATGATGGGTGAACTTGGGATAGGGATTGCTAAAAACCTCTCAGGTTCAACAAAAAATACTCCTGCCTCTAAAATGCCCTGGCTTTGCTGAACATTATCTCCAGGTCATTTGTGCATTGCTTTCTTTAGTTATTATACAGATCAGCACTTTCCAATGAAAAGATAGTTGAGTCACATACATAATTTTTAAATTTTTAGTAGCTATACCTTAAAAAGTAGAAAGATATAGGTGAGATTAATTTTAAGATATATCTTAACTCAATATATCCAAAATAATACCATGTCAACATGAAATGAAGATAAAAATTATCAGTGAGATACACTATTTTATTGTCTTCAAAATCTACTGTGTATTTTACATTTACAATAATATGTCAATTTGATCTAGCCACATTTCATGTGCTCAGTACTCGGTGAGTGGCTACCATATTGTGTTTGCATAGAGAAATTTCATATTATATATAGAAACTAGAAACAGGACATACTTCAGAGTATCTGTTCTTTATTTGACATTTTTATTTGAGAGATTTTCATAGTTATGTAGATTTAGGGAAGAGCTATAGAAGCATAGAAAATTTAAGAATATTACATTTTATGTCAAAACCCATAGTTGGATTTTATTCATTATAAACATAGTCATTAGTTTTAGAGATTACAGAAATGCCAATTTTGGATTTTGTTCGCTGATGGAAATCCTTAAGAGTGATTTTCTTTGGTAATGTGAACAGTGTAGATTATTGGAAAGCACTGAGTTCCAAAAAAATTCAAATGTTAATCTTTGAATATGTACCACTAACCCATCTATTAAGCTAATTTGAATTCCTGTTTTGTTTCTCTTCAGAAAATTGCTTCAAAGTTTAAAAAAATAAAATCTCAAATAGCTTTTTAAAATTTTGTATCTCTTAATATAAGTAGTCTTGGATATGAGTTACATTATGTAAACATAGTTTACTAGAAATTTATTGTAATACATTTTTATTAAAGAAATGTTATTTTGGCCCTCTTAGATAAGTCATTACTTGAAAAAAGAATATGAAAAAGATGAGAAGCCACGTGACAAGTCATATCAGAATGCAGTTTTAGAAGATATTTTTAAGAAGAATGACCATGATGGTGATGGCTTCATTTCTCCCAGGGAATACAATGTACACCAACATGATGAACTATAGCATATTTTTCCTACATTTTTTGAGCGGCTTTCCGTATTTGATATATAAACAAAGTTATTTTTCTGCAAGTTGTATTTTCTGTTTTTCCCCCATGAGAAGATATTTCGATCCCCTCAATACGTGTGATTTTGATGTAATAAATGTGAGACTCTGCAAATTTAACTTTCAGGAAAGGTATGATTGTGTTTCCTGTTGCTTTATTCTGTGAACACAAATTGCAGCACCATGAAATAGACCTCTGTGTCCCAGTGGACAGTTTTCCCCCTTCAAGATATA
>NW_007726398.1:129446-131047 GCF_000696425.1 Galeopterus variegatus | reverse complement strand
TTGTGTTTCCTGTTGCTTTATTCTGTGAACACAAATTGCAGCACCATGAAATAGACCTCTGTGTCCCAGTGGACAGTTTTCCCCCTTCAAGATATAAGACTTGTATGTCAAAATCTGCAAGCTCTTCCCAACTCTAACCTTAACAGCATATATAAATTTGTAAATATAAAATTTTTAATATTTTATGTTAAAATGCCCTATATTTTTAAAATATTCACTAGGGTCCCAGGAATAAACGTTTCTTTATACATTTCAGAACATTATGAATAGTAGGTTATAAAAATCATAGCACTGAAGAGTCTTTCTTTGGTATGCATGCAAGAAGGTATTAGTTGTATATCTCTGTCCAACAAAGAACCTCAACACAGTCTCTTTTCCTTTTTGGTACAAGCTTGGGTATTTGTTTCAATGGGGAATGTTTAGAGATATTTGACCAGACCAAAGACTTTTTGCCTGTTATAGTAGGCATAAAGTCTATACTACTCTGGGTCTTGTACTTCTTCAGACATTATTATAAATGTGCTACTCCTCCTCGAAGGCCTTTATAAGATATCTACCACCTGTAACCTTTTGTCTTGATAGTAAATTGAAGCCATGGAATTTTTTAGTTTCCAGTTCCATTTCTCTAGATATCACTTGCCTTATATCACTTCATTTCACAACATTCTTATCATTAATGATGATTCTTATCATTAATAATGATTATTACAAACTGGTAGGCCATTAAATTTTGGTTAATGTGTAAAATTTATTTTTGCTACAAATGAGGATATACAATACTATGGAAGGTTTTTGTCATGGTCAAATCATGACGTGATCTGACTTTCTGAGAATAATAGGTAAGAGATACTGTAGAAGATTACATTGGCCCCAGAGAAAGGGCACATATTTATTGGAACATAAAAGGTTTTGCATAATACACATGTAGGAAAGTATGGTCAGTCAGTAAATAGTTCTGTTCAAAAAAAGTGAGTTCAAAACAAAGCTGCTTCTATTTTCTGAAACTTGCTCTTCCAAACCATTATTCATCTTTTAACCTCTTTAGCTATAGTGTCAGAAATTCTATTTTAAAAGTATAGGGGAACACGAAAAAACCACCAGCTTAGTAAATACCACATTTGCATAGCACAAAATTTGACACTTCATAAAACAAAAACCTTTATTATCTTTTCTTCCCAGTATTCATTTCTATATTTTCTAACACTTTCTCACTTGCTTATCATCAGCTTTTATCCCTTTACTTCCCTCAGAAAAACCTCAGTTGAAGTAAAACTGGATAATTCAAAATTCTTATATTTTGGTTTGAAAACTGTCCCTGTTCTCTGTGTCCATATTTAAAGTCACTAGAGCCTTTTTTGATCAATACTCATGTTTGATTTCAGTTAAAGAAAATATATATGGAAAGTATCTTAATGCTAACCTTTCCCACTGTTTTTCATATAAAGTATTTTTAAGCTTATACATATATATATAATTTTTTTTTTAATTTTTGGCAGCTGGCCAGTAGGGGAATCCAAACCCTTGACTAAACTTTTATTTAAAAAAAAATTACAGATGATGTTAAATGAGTAGGCAGAATGTTTAATCAAAAACTTTTTCAC
>NW_007726398.1:120188-128564 GCF_000696425.1 Galeopterus variegatus | reverse complement strand
TTATTATATAAAAGTTATCTAAAATAATAGACTAAATACCAAACATGATTCAAAAGTGAATGGCAAATTTATGAAGGAATATCTACATTCTGAATTTTATATTTAAACCTTTTTTGAGGGCCGGCCCGGTGGCGCACTGGATAGTACGCCGCTTGGGAAGCGCGGCAGCGCTCCCGTAAATAATAGACTAAATACCAAACATGATTCAAAAGTGAATGGCAAATTTATGAAGGAAAATCTACATTCTGAATTTTATATTTAAACCTTTTTTGATATAAACATTGTTAATAATCTTCATGACAATGTATGAGGTAGACACTATTGTCATCATCTCCACCTTATAGATGGAGAAAATGATGCCTCGAAAGGTTAATTTCTTTTTCTTCTCCCTTTTTTAATTCATCAAAGTAATCCTAGATAATTTAGGTAAGATTTGTTGTACAACTGCACCTAAAACACCAGCAAGGTATGTTCATTTTTTTCCTTTTATTTCATTCTCTTGTGCCAGATATCAAAACAAGGAACAGCATGAAGTCTCACATACTTCTGTCCATCGACAGAACACTGAAAGCACCCATAAACCGTTTCCCTTTTAAAGTTCCCCATTCCACAGAGTATGCAAGGCCCTTTTGGAATGTTGTGATTAAGTAAGTTAACTCGGATATGAGTCCCTTCTTTGAGTGAAATATCAGTCATGCTGAGGGGTTTGTCATAGTAGTCAGAAAAAAGATCATCCAAGTAAAGCTGGGAACGAGAAATGGCATCCATCACTCTTCTATCTAAAATGACAAAAACGGAAATGTGTTAGAAGTCAAAATAAAAAATATATAACCCAAATTACATTTATAAATATGTGAATCTGAACCATCAGTTGTAAAGTGAATTGGCTTTTAATTTAAAATTTTTCCTTATCAGATAGGATTATTGAACAGATAACCTCATGTGTTAATCCAAGAAGAAAAAATATATATATTGAAGATACTCTTCAATTGACATACTTCTTTCAAATAGAATATTTCTCAATCTGTAGAACAGTGCAAATGTTGCCGTTTCTTCCTTTTCAAATCCTCCTTTTGACACTGAAGTGACACAAAGGTCTACAAAAAAAATTTTAGAAGATGTTATAACTCGAACAACTCATTTTCTTGGGTGATTTATGGGGATGGGGAATTCTGGTATATGCCATTCATACTTTTTTAAATTAAAATTTTCACATTTTAAGAAAGGATAACATTCACATGGAACAAAAGAGTACAAAAAGGGGATACAGTGACAAGTCACTAGCCCACCCTGAACCCAGCAACAATCTTCCACCCCAGAGACACTATAAAGTTTCTATGAATGCTTCCAGAAGTACTTCATGTATTTTACAAGCAAAAAGGCATACATATGTATGTATGTATGTATGTGTGTACGTGTATACGTATATAAAATTCTTTAGGCCCAGCTACATACTACACACATTTCTTTAAAATATTTCTTAGAGATTATTCCATGTCAAGATCTGTAGAGCCACCTCATTCTTAATGGTTTCATAGTACTCTGTTGTATGGATGTACCATTACTTAACAAGTCCCCTTAAGGTTGTTTCCAATCTTTTGCTATTAGCAACTGAATATTTTTGTACCCATATCATTTCACACATGTGTGAGTATATCTGTAGGATAAATTCCTAGAAGTATAAGGGCAAAGCATATGTACATTTTAAGTTTTGATAGCTATATCAGTTTATACTCCTCCCAATAAATATAACTGTAAAAACTTCTGCCTAGTGTGTTCCAAATAGAATTTACTTAGCATATAGTTTTGTTTTGTGTCTAGGCTACCTATTACCTCCTCTCATAAAACTTCAGAAATGAACAAAAACAGGCCTAAAATATGTTTATAAATTACCACAGGTAGGAAGTTCCATTGCCTACTTCTTTGGGCTACACCTAGACTTGTTCTGGTTAGCCACCTAATCTTAAATAACTGTGAAATTTAGAAATCTAAAGTGAGCTGCAATGAGGAATTATACCAGATGGCAATTTTGGAGAAAGTCTTTGTACTTCTCAAGTTATGTTTTAGGGGGAGTGCAGTGGGGAATCTGGGTCTACAATAAGCAAAACTCAAGTAAGAAAAGTTGTCATTGGGTGCCCTGGTCTGGGTGCCCTGATACTTCAGGCACCTTACTGTCTACCTACTCCTTCCTCTATTTGCCACCATCAAAAACTACCTATCAGAAGGTCATTTATCATCTCCACAAAGTTAATGAATACTTTGTCAGTGGATTGCATTTTAGCTCTTATCTGTATAAGTTGGGTGGTTGGGAGTCTATAGCCTTCACCAAGAAGCAGAAAAGAGGTACTGGGTAAGGAGGGAAGAGAGGGCCCTTCCCAGCTACTTCACCCAAGCATAAGATTGACAGAGCTGAGAGCATCCCTCTTCTATAATTATTAAACTCGTGTGTGTGTGTGTGTGTGTGTGTGTGTGTGTGTGTGTGTGTGTGTGTGTGAGAGAGAGAGAGAGAGAGAGAGAGGATTTCCTATTAAATTCTCCTTAAAAATATAATCATTTGTGTTTCATGTAGATCATTCACTCACCAAAGGCACCATCCAGGTAAATGAAAAGTTCAAAAACACTGAAAGCTATGGTTGTGTGTGCTGGAAAAACAATAGCTTTGTCCCTTCCCCTGGGATTCTGTTCATCCATAAAATGAAACTATATTAAATAAATAAATAAAATAATATTATTGAGGAGCATAACATGTAAGAATAGCTTTCTGGTGAAATAAAACATCTCCTACAATCCTATCAAAAACAAAACAAAACAAAACAAAAAAACCTCTGCAAGTAAAGAATTATCCTGCTTGAGTTAACTGTTTATAGCAGAGATCCAAGTGGTCCAATGGGGACTCATGGTCTATATTAGAAAATACTTCTCCACTTTTTCACTTACTTTGGCATTGGAACCAAAGATTAGTGCTACCATAACGGTAATGCTCTCTGGAGTAGAAGCCTTTTTCTTTCTACTACAAATCTTGGAAAGCAGCTGTGTATAAGTGCTAGAGTCAGTTTTCAGCCTAGGCTGTCTACTGTTCCAAAGCCCCCAGAGTTTTTGGCGGCTTTCCAAAGCAGTCACCAACAATTAAGCAAATGTTTGTGCCCCCAAAATGATCCAAGGTAAATAAAAATTTGACAGACAGCTGAATATGGGTACTGAACAGAAACTTTACTTGCAATGACTTGAAAAGATTATCATTAAGCCCTATCTTTCTAACAATTGGTTTTAATCCAATCAAGTCATTATTGGGTGTCACTGAATAACAAGGATAAACAATACCATAATTGAGCTGAAAGTTAAACACAAAAATTTTCTAATAAATTTAAAAGATCTAACATTGAATGAAGTATGTTTGGCCATTGATAATATTAATTCAGAAAAATTATTTTAATATAAAATAAATTCAACTTTTAAAAATCCAATGTATGTACTATATCACTTAATAAAATCAAAGAATTCAACTTTAGTGCTCAATTTTTATTCTTAAAACAGCACTTAAATAGTAATAGAAGGGACTCTAATATACACATTATTTCCCAAGAATTAGTGTTTTGTTAGCATTATATTACACATGTATAGAATCCAAGTTTTCTTGGATTGTTTCTCGTATTCTGAAACAAAGCCATTATTGGGCAAAATCCTATACAATTGCAGGTCTTTCATCTCCACATTTGACAAAATACACAGTCTCATTAGAAACTGAGTACTTTTTAAAAATCCTACAGCAATGTTTTAGTAAGAGAAGCTTAATGAGTGCTGTTTACCCGCATTGCTTCCCCACGAATTCCAGCGTGCACAGACAGTGAACACTGTCGTGTGGTTCGAATGCTCTCCATGACCACACACAATACTGCCTTTCTGCTGCTCCTTGACTGACGTACCAAGCTGTGGTCAAAGTTAATTTTTCTAAAATAAAGAAGATATAGTCACAAGGCTCTTTAACATCTACTTGCATATAATCAAGCACATATTTTGCTATTGTTTGTTATTCATTCAAGGTCCACCTTAACTAAAAGTAAATCAAGGCAACCCTAATACAAATAAGAAAATGAACTCAAAAGAAATTCAATAATCTTATATAGAATGTTTTATTCTGTCTGTTGAGGATCTATTGGAGGGGTCTCAGTATATTTGTTGTGGACTGATTCTTGTATTATTTCAGTCTAATAATTTAGCAGATAATTTGTGCAGAGCTGAAGTGATTTTGTGGAAAATTTAAAATTTTTTTTAATTACTTCCATGATAGTGGGAGAAAAAAACTTAAAGTTTTAATCATTTAAAACTTTAAATGATTTTGGATATCTACCTTTATCCAAAGTTTGGACACTACTAATACTACTAATTTGTAGTATTTCAAACAAATTAAACAAATTACGCTAGTAAATTACAACCTGAATGTTTTCAGCATTCCTTGTAATGAAGTTTATATAGTTAAAACATTTAATGAAAACACTGAAGTATATTAGAATTACTATACTGACCGTGTAGAAATTTCTTTGAGTAATGTTGATACCTCCACTTCATGTTTGGTTACTACACCAAATGATGCTTTTACTGCAATGGAATCTGATCCAGTAATGTTAATCCCAACATCATTTACAATATGATTGCCTCGCCTTCCGTAGAGTGAAACATCTGATTCATCTTCATAATTCAGTAATTGATAGGATGAAATACCTTTACAAGAAGGAATTTAGTATTTTTTCAATGTCTCACATTCATCTTATGTAGATTATACATAGTAACATGTTAATTTACAATACAAGACTCAACTACCCAAATGTCAGAGAAAGACACTTCAAACCAAGATAAAAAATAGCAACTCAATTAATTTTATAACAAAAAGGAATAAGTAGCCAGAATACTTAAAATAAACTCAGATTCTCTGTTGAGCCATCAAGATTCACTAGGTGGCTGAAAGAAAAACAAGTGTGTATAAGTAGTAACTTCTCAAAATCTCTTTTATAATCCAGTCTTAAAATACATTTCAGTTTACCAATTATAACTGAATCATAAAAAATAAGTACAAATTACTTTCATCTAATTTGACCACCTGAAAGAGGTAAGCCCAAATAATATCCCATTTTATAGATGAAGAAATGTATTATTATGTTATATTCTAAGTTGATTTGGTTAGAACAACTTATAAAATAATTGATAGATTTGAAAATTATTCAACCAATAAAAGATTTGATACTAAATAAACTTTAGGCATTGTTAATCTTAATAATATGATTACTATTATCATAATAAAAGTTGCTTTTACCGGTGAAAATATGTATTACTAATGCAAGTAGTACATACAACTTATGTTTAGGTTACTAAACACACAGCTGAATGAGTTGTTACTCCCAAACATTTAAACTTACCAGCTGAAATTTCTCTGTCTCCTAGGAGAATATCTTTCAGTGTAAAAGGTGTTGAGGTAAATTTATATCTAGGAAACAGAAAGCATCGCTTCTTTTTTACGACCAGACTTAGAGGTTGGTATTTGTCAGCTTCACTGAGGCTTGGAACTGGAACTAATCTCCCTCCATCTCCAACTTGCTTGACAAAGTTCTTGGTAGCAGCAGCAAACATATTAATATCAAAACGTCATCAACTGCAACCCCCAAATAACAAATCCATTTTCAAAGAAAATCAGGCACAAAATTAAGCCCTTGCTTGGTTTTAAATTTAATTATACACCTTAAAAATACAAAGCATGGTTTTGCCAAGTAGTTTAGCGTGCACAATTCACAACACTGCCTCCCCTCATGTGCTCAGGTAATGAATTATAGATCAACAGAGTAAAGTGATATGCTAAAAGCAAGTCTAATCTGGAATGGCAGTCTGCAGCACTAAAATATACACAGAAAACGAATAATTAAAAAACACTACCAACATGAGGATCACAGTAGATAGCGATTTGCCAGTAGCAACTGGTCAGCTTTAAGGGAAGCATATAGTCCTACGGGAAACAGTGCAATTTAGGCACTAACAGTAGTCCTGGATAGCATCTACAGTACACCTAGTCAAAAGGGAATTCCTTCGCAAGTCCACTATGCCATTTTGGCAACCAAAAAGTGCTGTTTTCCATCCCTATGGCATACAGTTCATTGTTTATTTCATTCAATCTGTCTTGTATGTTTTCAAAGCCAAGTGTTTAATATTAAATATAAATATTAAATATAAATAAAATTAAATATTAAATATAAATATAAATTTTAAATATTAAATATAAACAGAATGCAGGGAAACAATAGTATGCAGATTTTTATAAAATACTAAAGTCACGGTACATATAAATTACCATATAAACTATAACCTAGTTGTTTCTTACTCAGAAGCTGGGCACATAGGCTACATCTCTTTGAAATAGGTTTATTCTCTTTTTGTTTATTCTCTTCCTACTGCATTTATTCTCTTTTTGTGTCAACATTATCTCAGTCAACTTCTAAAGAGCTATATAAGATTTGGCCTATTTTTAAGTAATTTTGTGGCTGAAAATAAATTTTAGAAACAACTGCGAGTGCTCAAATATTATATTGCCATAGGTGCTATGGGGACGTTAATATATTTTAAAATAGTGGCTATGTGATCCTTCCAAAAAGATATTAAGAGGTAACACTGGTGAATAGCAATCAATATGAGAGGGGTCTTCAAAAAATTCATGGAAAGATTCGTATTGTCTTTTAATTCCATTTTTCCATGAACTTTTAAAAGTATACTCGTACTTATAGGTATACACATAGAAAGGCTTAATTCGAGCCTCAACAGAAAATAATTTGAGTAGATTCTGAACACCTTCTCACTTTGCTTTCAAGTATCCAGGGCTCACATGCAACCAAAAAATTATTTTCAATAATGTACCTTCGTGCAAATAGCACTGTGCAAAGTAATCTTCCAGAACACTGAGTACGTACAGGGAAGTATTTCTGTAAGTGGCCAGAGAGGTGACAGGACAATTCGCTGTCTGACCCCCACCAAAGGTGGCGCATCCCAGGCAAACGCCATTATAATCGACAACACGGGTCTCCAGAAACGGTGCACTGAACGCCTTCGTTTACACCTAACGTGCCTTCCTGCGATCCGCTGGCCCAGCGTTCATCTCGCCACGAAAAATCTAGAAGACAAAGGAGCCCGCCGCGGGGGAGGAGGGTCTCCGGAAGTCCCCCAGTGCTCCTAAAGGCAGCGCTCGGGGATCCGGAGAGCCCGCCGCAGGCCCCTGGAGCCGGATATGCCGCGGTTCTCAAGATTCGGGGCCAGGCCGGGGGAGGCTTCCTATCAATTTTGCTTCGGAATTTTGAAATCTTTTTCTTAAAGTGACCCAGCCCTCAATCCTCCCTCCCACCCCAAAAGGCTGACTGAGCTCAGGCCTCACCGACCCTGGGCCCACCCCGGACAAGCCGCCCCTCCCGAAACGGCCTCCTAAAAACACTGAACCGCAGCCCTGAAGCTGAGTTACCACGGCGGGCAACGGCTGGAGGGGCTGGGGCGAAAAACCCCCGAGAGCCGAAGATGAGGACACAAGAGAGAGATCGGAGGAGCCAGGGCTGGGAGAAGGGGCGGGGCCTGGGAGGGAAAGGGGCGAGGCCGGTTGCTCCGAGAGCAGAAGGCGGGGACACTTGCGGGAGCTTGGAGACTGGGAGAGGGGGCTGGGCCTGAAGGGAGAGAGGTGGGGCCAGGCCCTCAGAGCCAAAGCGGGGACACTGGCAGGAGCTGGGAAGAGCCGGGGCTGGGAGAGGGGGCGGGACCAGAAGGGGAGAGAGGCGGGGCCAGGCCCTCCGAGAGCCGAAGGCGGGGACACCGGCAGGAGCTGGGAAGAGCCGAGACGCGGGGGCGGGACCGGGCATCCCGAGCCGCGAGAGCCAAAGGCGGGGGCACTGGCGGGAGCTGGGAAGAGCTGGGACTGGGAGAGAGGCGGGGTCTGCGGTGGAGAGCAAGGAGTAGGGCCCACAGCGAGGTCAGCGAGGGTCCGTAGCCGGCTCTTCCGGCGCTGACCTTCTGCCTCCCCTCGCCCCCTTCGAAGAGGGACGCAAGCAGGGAGAAGAGAGGGAGTCGCAGGCGGCGGCGGCGCTGGAGCGCTCGTCTCGAAGACGGCCACCCCGGGGAGCGAGGACGTCTCTCCGCACTGCTCTTCTTCCCGGCGCCGAGCCGCCCCTTCTCGCCATGTCCCAGAGTAGGCATCGCGCCGAGGCCCCGCCGCTGGAGCGTGGGGACAGCGGGACCTTGAGGTCAGCGCCTGGGCGGTCGGGGCCGCAGGGCCAGCAGCATGGGCAGCGGGGACGGGGGCGGAGGCGCCGGCTCTTGCGGCATTCTGGGTAAAGCCCCTTCCTGGCGCTGCGGGCGCTC
>NW_007726398.1:96636-120118 GCF_000696425.1 Galeopterus variegatus | reverse complement strand
CCGGCCGGCCCCTTCTCGCCGTGTCCCAGGGTGGGCGTCGCGCCGGGGCCCCGCCGCTGGAGCGTGGGGACAGCGGGACCTTGAGGTCAGCGCCTGGGCGGTCGGGGCCGCAGGGCCAGCAGCATGGGCAGCGGGGACGGGGGCGGAGGCGCCGGCTCTTGCGGCATTCTGGGTAAAGCCCCTTCCTGGCGCTGCGGGCGCTCGGCCCGGGGTCTGCGGCTGGGCCCCGCCCCTCCTGTGGGCCTGGGTGGTGCGCGGGGTGGGCAAATATGGCGTGAGGTCGCTGCGCCCAGAAAGGGATCGTGGGCTAGGTCCTGAGAGGATGCAGAGCCGGTGCCTTCCTTGTTCCCCTGAGAATCCCTCCTACCCGCATTCAAGCTCTCTCTTTAAAGAGCTCCCCCACCCTGCTCGCCGCTGCCGGGTGACTGCTGCAGCGGAGCCGGTGACAGGTGTCCCCTGGCCTCGCCAGCTCTGGTCCTGGCCGCCAGCGATTGAAGGCGCCTTCTCTGCCACCGCTGGTCAAAACTGGCCTCTGTATGCTTCTGCTTGCCTCTCCGCTTTGGCATACAAAGCACACCTTTTTCTGGTTTTTGCAGTTTGGGGAAGATGGTAACAGCCAAGCCAGGGAAAACACCGATTCAGGTATTACACGAATATGGCATGAAGACCAAGAACGTCCCGGTTTATGAATGTGAAAGATCCGATGTGCAAATACACGTGCCAACGTTCACCTTCAGAGTAACCGTTGGTGACGTAACCTGCACAGGTCTGTATGCACAGTTAGCTCCGATGACCGAGACTTGGTGTTGCTTTTCAGTTAGGAGAAAGGTGCCTTTTTTACAGAGACAGCTACAGAGAGCAGAATCTGAAACTGAGATCTCTTATCTTACATCATTAAGATTTTCCAGATTTATCTGATTCTCTATTTAAATTTTCTCTTCCCCGGATACAACGGAAGCTCAGAAACTGAAAAGTAATCCAAACATCCTGTAAGCCTCCTCTCATACCCTAGGATGCTCCTAGAGTTCGTCTAAGAATTTGGGAGAAGCGGGAAAGGTTCTTGGAGCAGTCAATGCCGGGTCAGTAGATGCTGTCAAGTTTCGTAGTGTCATAGATTATAGTAGATGCCAGGAGGCGTGACCCCAGAAATTCCTGAGCTTCTCCTCTCTATATATAGGACTCATTTGGCACTTTAGCTTTATTATACTCCTCTTGATTCTGTATCTAAGCAAAATGAGGAAGGGCAGAAGGCTCCGCATACACTATATTGCATAGCAGCTTCTAGTGCCTGAAACTGTACAATTATTTGGTATAAGATAGTATCCCCTTCTTTATACTGTTTATACATGAAGAAATAGGTTCAGAGAGATTATAAGTAAAATGTCCAAGGTCACATAGCATTGAAGTTTCAAAGTTCAGACTTTTTTTGGTCTGTGAGCTTGAGCAAATAACTGAAGTTGCTATTTTGTAAAAGTGGACTTTTTTATGTATCTGTTTAATTGCAAACACAAAAAGTGTTGAATACTAAATTTAATTTGGAAGAATGCCAACAAAAAAATTTAGTAGGAAGACTACTGTTCCACCATCTGGTAATCTGAAGGCATCATTTGTTTGTTTCTCTGGAAATCTGGAGTCCTTTATTTTCATTGAAGCCACTTTTAGAAAATTTTGAAGCTTTTTTGTCTATGTGATCGTAGGTGCTTGCTGGAAGGTTCGTCCTGTGAACCATCCGGTCAACACTGCATTACCGCTTTAGTAGTGTGTTTTAGACCAGGGTTTAGCAAACCTATGGCAACCATTTGGACTCACAAATGGTTCCCCTTTCCCTCTCATATTACCCTGTCTTCCTGTGTAAGTTTATCTGCCTCCATGACTCTTCTAAATACCATCAAAAGGCTAGTAATTCCAAGATCTCTATCTTCAGCCCAGGCGCAGTTACAGAACAATGCTATCAACCTGTGCTTGCTGGGCATCTTCTCTTTGATGGTGCAAGGGCATCTTCTCTTTGATGGTGCAAAGGCACCTCAGTCTCATGGTCCCAAGTTGAATTCATCTGTTCCTTCAAACCCATTCCCCCTGCTTTCTCTGTAGAGGCACCACAATCACCCAGTTGCTCAGTAGACATTTGGGTTTCATCTTCTTGACTCCTTCCTGTCTCCTTCCATCTTGTCCATCTGTTTTTAAACCCCATCTCCTAAATATCTGTTGGATCTGTCTGCTTCTTCTTCCCATCCAGGCCACTGTCATCTCTCACTTGCATTATAGCTATAGTCAGAGCTGTTTTGTTTGTCTTCTGGTCTCATGATAGCCACTCTCCGCACAACAACCAGTGTTCTTTCCAGCATTCTAATTTGTCTTCCTCTTCTTAGTCCATTCAGTGGTTTCCTTATCAACCTCTGGATAAATGCAAATTTCTTAACATGACTTACAACATTGCTTCTTAAAGTATAGACAACAGCAGTATTGCTATCTCCTGAGCACTTGAAGGAAATGCAGAATATCAGGCCCACTCCAGATGTATGGGATTAGAGTATAAGTTATAACAAAATTCCCAAGCAATTTCTGTGCACATTAAAATTTGAAAAGCACAAATTTACAGTACCTCTTCCCTCACCTCTCAGCTCTCTAGCCCTTTATCTCAAAATTCCTTCCATAAAGCTCTGACACTTCAGCCATACCCAACTACTTGGATGCAAGTATTTGGTGAGCTAAATTTCTTTCTATTCTGCAGCTCAAAAATATCATGGCTAAGGTAGGATTAAAAATTTGAATATGCTTACAAAAACAGCAAGGTGAACAGACATTAGTGACTTAGCTCTAAAATGTTATTTTCTTGTGAAAACATCATCCATTAAAAACAACTTTATCCAATTAAGTCCAGCAATTAGCTATTAAATGAAGGCTCTCGTGAACTAGACTTTACATTTTGGGGGCGGGGGGGGGGGAATGGGATACAACAGTAGAAATCCAGAGTATTTCTGGCAAATAATAATAGTCTGTATTAAGATGTGCTTATTTCTACACTGAAGAAAACAAGGTATGAAATGGAAAAAGATCGGCTAAAAGTGTTCTTTTAGGAATTCCAATTTGGAAGAAGGAAACAGATTTCCTTTTATTGTAAAATTTATACCAAATACAAGAGAATGTTAAGTGGGATATTAATTCTTGACATATCTTTCCAAATTAAATTTTTTTTACCACTTTAGGTGCTTTTGGAAAGAGTATTGGTCATGGAGCATCTCATGTGTCATAAAGTGGTGTCCTTTGGTTTCCACTAGGCACACTCTGGAACATGGCATGCCTTCAGATTCTTCCCTTAAGTGCACTTAAATGTGTTTGAAGTACAGTCTAGTATTATCTGCTCATGGCTGACAGCATAGGCCCATGGAAATTTGGGATGGTTTTTTTTTTCCCCAGCCATAGCAAGAATTTTGGATTAAGGGTGTATTTGGGTTCTTGTCCAGTATTCCTCTCTTTTCCTAAGTTATTCTACACCTTTTGCATAGTTTAGAATCAGCCATTGGCAACCCCATAGAAAAGCACTTGCCTAAGACAAGCCTTGGATTTCACAAGATAATACTTGATTCTCTAGGGTCATGCATTATAATTAACTTATGCTAGCTTTCAAGATACACCAAGTGGCACAGCAAGTATTGGGTTCTTCTCCCACTGGCGATGGCCATGCTATTTCTGTGTTGCCCAAAGGTCAACCCAAAGTGTTGAGTACATTTGTAGAAATGAGGGTACAGAGTGTCCTTTCTGCACATGGGCACTTCACTTTGTCAACAAAAAAAGCTAACAAACTTTACTATATATCTGTGCTTCTTGATGGATAATATGGGAATTACTAAGCTGTAATCAGGCCTAAAGTGGCCCAATTTAATACAGACTTTCTCACTTCTTTATCACAATTATTTGGGTAGCTTCAGCATGCAGCATTGTAAGTGAATACTCACATCTCATCAGCTTATGTAAAGCTTAAAATTCTGGCAGTTGGAAAAGAAACTTGAGGAGGTGGCAACAGCTAAACCTCATCTGTCATGGAAGAAATGACTCTCCAGTTGCCTACGTGGTAACAGTGTAGCTTATTCCACATGAGACACTGGTCTCCCAAGTAACTAGTAATTTCAGACTACCTAAAAGAGATTGTTCTCTTTTTCCCTAATCACAATTCCCACATGCTGAAACCAGATTCATGCAGGCCATCTATTTTATGCAGGATACATATAAATCTTAGGGGATTATCCTTGTACCCAGCAGATGATAGATCAAACAGATCACTCTTCCATAGTTATCTGGATGAAAAACAACGTTTATGATCTGTATTATCCCCACAGTCAGGTTAAATTTCCTGGCTGATAGTCTTCCTTTTTTGTGTAGTATATGTTAGTGTACTTTAAATATATGTTTATTAAGCACATATTACGTACAAGACACTACAAAACTTATGTAGGTGAGCTATACACAGGTGCTCCCATCAGGGAACTTACAGTCTGAACAGGGGAGAGAGGAGGTGAGGGATGTTGTATTTGTAAGAGTGTGTAATTTTTTTTTTTTCCCCCTTTTTGTCTTTTTTCGGGGCCGGCAACGGATCGCAACCCGCAGTGTCGCGCCCGTACTGGACCGGGACCGGCAACGGGATCGCAACCCTCGGTGTTGCGCCCGCCCCTTGCTCAGCCAGTGAGCGGCCGGTCTGTATGTGGGATCCGAACCCTCGGCGGGAGCGCCTCCGCGCTCCCAAGCAGCGCACTGTAGCAGTGCGCCACCGGGCCGGCCCCAAGAGTGTGTAATTTTTTTTTTTTCCCCCTTTTTGTCTTTTTTCGGGGCCGGCAACGGATCGCAACCCGCAGTGTCGCGCCCGTACTGGACCGGGACCGGCAACGGGATCGCAACCCTCGGTGTTGCGCCCGCCCCTTGCTCAGCCAGTGAGCGGCCGGTCTGTATGTGGGATCCGAACCCTCGGCGGGAGCGCCTCCGCGCTCCCAAGCAGCGCACTGTAGCAGTGCGCCACCGGGCCGGCCCCAAGAGTGTGTAATTTTTGGTAAAACAATTTCCTTGAAGGGTCAAACCAAATGTTAAATGGTTAAAAGGAGGGAAAGATTATGATCCATTGGGGTAAAAGGATAGGCTTCTTAGAGGAAGTGACATTTGAGATATACCTTGGATGACAGATAGATCAGAGTCCCATAAAAGAGGCTGGAGAGAAGGACATTCTATGTAGAAGGAATGACAAGAGCAAAGGCATAGAGGGTTAAGCAGAAAATGCTTGTCATTTATTTAGTAATTTGCAGGAAATTATTTTGTTTTATAACACTTTTGAAAAATGTTTAGCTTTGCAGTTCCTGACCCATTAATGCCTGACCCTTCCAAGCAACCGAAGAACCAGCTTAATCCTATTGGTTTATTACAGGTAAGTTGTACAATTTTTCCATACTTAACATTTTGTCTAATGATAAAAGATATAATAATTTGATAATATCACAGAGACTAGGACAAGGAATCAATATTTTAAAGATAAGATAATGAAATATTTTGTTTTCCAAGTTATGGTATTAGATATGACAGAACTATCTTGAAATTATATTCCTATTTATTTATGTTTTGGATTTTCTCCTATATACATTATCTTCTTTCAGTTTGTGGAATTCTCATTTGAGATCAACAGGACCTCAGGGTAGAGTGTTTTATACTTTATGAATATTTCTTGCCACTCTTGTGTCAAACCTTTCTGCTTCTGTTGAGACAGAAGACTTTATAAGAGTCCATATTGACTAACCTAACTCAAAAAAAGGAAGTATTCTACTTATTGCCTATTCTACCAAAGGAAAAAAAAATGTGTGTGTACACACACACATGCGCTCGCGCACACACACATATATTTAGCTTTGAATTTCTGCTTGCAGAATATCTTTCCTGCAGATTATCCGTGTGCTCTCTTGGACCCTCCCTTCCCCATTACCCACCCAGTCCTTTGTGCTCTTCTTCCTGCTCTATGAGTTTTTCTGTCTGTCCTCAACCTTGTCTGAGTCTGTTGATGTCTCTGCTCCTCATCTGCTGTTGATCGAATGCAGCGGTTAGCCAGATGCGAGTTTGGAAATCTATAGCTTTAGGAACTGATGGCAGTGAGGCCTCTAGTGTCTCCTCTAGTGTTCCCAAAAAAGGTCTTAACAGCCTGTCTTTCTAATTGAACTCCGATATCAGCTCACTATGGCTTAATGGAAGAATGCCATTCATAGCACAAAGCTGCTTCAGTTTTGGTATTATGGTATAAAGATATAAAATGTGGGAAATATAGGATCTTCCCTCATTTTTCCATTGCAGAATATCATTATCCTTTTCAAATATATAAATAGAAATGGAATCAAAATCAAGAAAGAGTATCATTTTTGTGATTGAGTCATGACATAGTTAAAATTACTATTAAAGCCTCATTTTGATGTTATAGGAATTGGCTATTCATCATGGCTGGAGACTTCCTGAATATACCCTTTCCCAGGAGGGAGGACCTGCTCATAAGAGAGAATATACTACAATTTGCAGGCTAGAATCATTTATGGAAACTGGTACTTATTTCTTATAATTAAAGACTTTTGAAATATTTTCAGGTGATGAATGACCATAGAAATTTCTGTTGTAATATCTTTTCAAATATTTCTGTGGGCAAAAAAATTTGATGCACTCCTATTATCTCTAACTATCTAAGGTTGAATTTAAGTATAAATAAGTTATTATTATTATTATTATTAAGCTTCAGGTTGTTAGTAGAAAGACAAATTATTGGCTCTGTACTTTAATTTTTATTGATGTTTTGGTGACTTAAAACTCATTTTGGAGAAAAAGAAATAGTAAACTCTTGGAGTTTCAACAGCTATTCTAGAAAATAGGACTAAAAGATTACATTTGAAATTGAGATGATTTTTAAGAGATTAGAAGGCAAAAATTATAGTGAGCTAAAAGTAGAAATGATCTTTTTTAATAATAGCAACTTCTGTGTTGTGAAGGACTATAAACTATGAGAAAAAGCAGTTATATAAAAAAGTACTAGTGAGAATTCCTGTGTTAACTTTGCCGGCATGTTTTTGTCATTTTTAAAGTGGCTTAAAATGGGATTTTACCTTAGGTATATATTAGTTTCAACTAATAGGCACTGTTTACCCTTGAGAGGTAGCATGGGCCACTACAGAAAGTACTGGGCCAAAAGCAGGAACCTCGGCTTCCTTTAGTCTTTGATTTGCAAGGATAAGCAAATTACTTAATCACCCTCAGTTTTTAAATCTGTAAAACAAAGGCATAGAAGTAGATAACTGATGGTGTCTTTCAATTCCAGCAGCTCCAATGCCTTTCTTATTCATGTTAAAGCAAGAAATTCCACATGGTTGTCAGTTTACAGAAGATCATAAGCAGGAAATAGACATTGACAGATAGGAGCTGTAATTCTAATGTATTTGTATAAATCTGAATAATCGGTCAGAATTAAACTAAATATGGTTCATTAAAGCTAGACATAGGGAAATATAACTGTTAAAGAAAAAACATGAGTTTCTTCTCTGATTAGACATAATACTATATACATTTGATCATCCTCTATGAACACTAATTTCTTTTCTAAATCTACCATTTCTTTTTCTTTATTTAGGAAAGGGTGCATCAAAAAAACAAGCCAAGAGAAATGCTGCTGAGAAATTTCTTGCCAAATTTAGTACTATTTCTCCAGAGAACCACATTTCTTTAGTAAGTAATGATCAGACAGCTACGGTAATATAATTAAGCATCTCTTGCTGTAGGAAACGTTCCTTGATTTCTTGTTGTACAGACACTTCAGAGTTGCAATTTTTTCAGATCTCTTCATTATTCAGTTATACACTACTCCAATTTTAGCTGCTTCCCATATGTGAGCCAGGGTCACAAGGGTGACCAGATGAAAGTGCTTGGAGACAGTCAAATTTAGCATAATGGGATGGGATCTAAAGATGATAGTCCAGTAATGCCACTTTTGCCTTCATAGTGACAGCACATTTCCATGCCATTGTTCATTCATTCATTTATCCACTTAGTAAACATAGAGTGAGCTCATACTGTGTGCCATGCTTTGTGCCGTATACTGGAATACAGCAAATAAGCAGTCTCTGTCCCTAAGGAGTCTACAGCCTCCTGAAAGAGAGGAAAGAACTCTACAAACTGGTCCTTACAGAGGGTGATATGAGAACATAGGAGAAAGCATCCAACCAAGACTAGGGGTTTGGGGAAGGCTTCCAGGAGGAGGTAATATTTAAGCCATGACCTATACTACAAGAATGGGAGAAGATAATTTCAGAGAGAAAAAAAAGCATGTGCAAAGGCCCAGGAGTGAAACATTGTAGGCAATCTAGGAACCCTAAGTAATTTGGTTTGTCGAGATCATAGTGTTGGAGGGAGAGAAGCTCAAACAATGAGATCAGAAAGGTAGGGAGGGGTTATATCTTAGAGGGACTACTATAAAAGGCTGGCCAGTTAGCTTGCTTGGGAGAGCATGGTGCCAATAACACCAAGGTCAAAAGTTTGGATCCCCATACTGGCCAGCTGCCAAAAAATAAAAATTAAAAAAAGGGACTACTATATTAAGGAGATTGAATTTTATCCTGAGGGTATACAAAGTCATTAAAGAATTTTAATCTGGGAAGTACAGGATCTAATTTTTACATTAGAAGGGAAATCACTTGGCTGTATTATGGTGAGTGAGTGAATATTAGGATCAGAGAGACCTGCTAGAATGCTGTCATAGAAAGCAGATGAGAAGTGATGGTGACCTAAACTAAGGTAATGGCAATGGAAATGGAAAGAAATAGGTAGATTTAAAAATTATTTAGAAAACTGGAGTGAAAGGGCATGCATGGTAATTGATTGAGTGTGGGGAGTAAGGAAAAAGGAGGAAATAAATCTTTTTTAGCTTGGCAACTGAGAACAGGTTGAGAGTCCCATATTAAAAATGCTTGGGACTAGAAGTATTTTGGATTTTGAATTTTTAGGATTTTGGAATATTTGCATGATACTTACTGGTTCAGCATCCCTACTCTGAAAATCCAAAATGCTTCAATAATCATTTCCTTTGAGCATGTTGGTGCTCAGAAAGTTTTGGATTTTGGAGCATTTTGGAATTCAGATTTTTGGATTAGGAATACTCAGTCTGTAGATGGTGGTACCATTCAATAATATGGGGAACACAGAAGATCAGTAGGATTTGAGGGGGCAGATAATGAGCTAAAGGTAAGATATAGTGAGTCTAAAGTGTCTGGAACATCTAAGTGGAGAACTGAATAATAGGCAGCTGGGCAAAAAGATATGGAACTTAGAGAATGGCTACACATGATATATAACTTGAGATTCTGATATTCTTAGATAGGTATGTCTTGTGGTACATTATCAGAGAGTAGCATATTGGGTGGCAAATGAGAAGGCACAACTATAGCAATGTCCTCACTGAGCTTACAATAAAATAAGGGCTCATTCTGTAGAAAAAAATCAAAGACTGTATACAAATAAGTAATATGATTTGGGTTTAATTTTTTTAATAGAAAAATATAAAACATTGCAGTTACTTTTTAAATTTAGATCAGAGATAACACCAAAAAAAAATCACAAAGCACAGACAGGTGAAATTTACCTAATCTTCAAGAAAGAGATAATTTCCAGTTCTATTTAAATTCTTCTAGACAATATATCTAACATAAGGGAAGCTTGTAAATTTATTCTCCAAAACCAACATAACACAAACACCAAAACCTGACAATAGCAAATCCCGCCAGAGCAAAAAGTGTGGATTGATCTTCTTTATGGTGAAATACCTTCATAAAATAGAACATTAAAAGAATAATATACCATAAATGAAGAGGGTTTATTTTATGAATGCAAGGATATTTTAAGGTTAGTAAATTTGTTACTATAATTAACCACATTAATGGGTCATAGGAGAAGAAACAATCCTCTCAGTGGATGACAAAAAGACATTTGATGAAACTCAGCAATCATTACTGATAAAAACTTTCAGGAAAACTAAAATTGTGGTTACATGTTTACACATTACACCCATTTCCATCAATATCAGAAATAAGACAAAGATGCCCTCTAACGCCATTTTTATTTTACCATGTTCTGAAAGTACCAACCAATATAATTAGACAAGAGAAAACAATAAAAAGTTGGAAATAAAAGGAGATAAAAATGATTATTAGCCACAAATGATATGACTATATCCCTGTAATACCCTAGAGATAAACTACTAGAAATGGTAAGAGAATTCATCAGATATCTGGTCATGAAATTAATATACAAAGCCAATAGCTCTCTCAAATTATTTAGAGTTTTGATGGTAAAAACCAGGATAATTAAAAGCAGAAAGTTAAAAATTATTGCTTCTGGGAAGGGGAGTGTAGGTGGGGAGAGGGAAGGTGAGGAGTGTTGCTTTTATACTACGTAACATTTGGTATTTTGCTGTATGTGTTATCACTGATTAACAAAACTTATGAAGCTTGATAACACTGGGCATTTTATGGAAAAATAGAAAATATATCCAGAAAAAGTACACTAGAAAAAAACCCCAATAGTTTTCCTATTTACAAATAATAAGACCCGGAATATAAAAGATCCCATCTTCAATAGTAGAAATAGTATGTTTGGGAATAAACTTAAAAAGAGAAAAAGTACACTAGAAAAAAACCCCAATAGTTTTCCTATTTACAAATAATAAGACCTGGAATATAAAAGATCCCATCTTCAATAGTAGAAATAGTATGTTTGGGAATAAACTTAAAAAGAAACGTTCAGGACCCACTGAGGAAAACTTTAAAACTCTACTAAAGGATATAACAAAAACGGACAAACTGTAGAGCTATCTCTTTGTTTTCGATAGGCAGACTTAGTATTGTAAATACATAAAAACGTAATGTAGTCTCACTCAAAATCTACCCTAATTCGTTTTGGACTTTTTCTTTTTCTTTTTTTTCCTTTTTGTCTTTTTTCGTGTCCGGCAACGGACCGCAACCCTCAGTGTCGCGCCCGTACCGGACCGGGAACGGCAACGGGATCGCAACCCTCGGTGCTGCGCCCGCCCCTCGCTCAGCCAGTGAGCGGGAACTGGTCTGTATGTGGGATCTGAACCCTCGGCGGGAATGCCGCCACGCTCCCAAGCGGCGCACTATAGCAGTGCGCCACCGGGCCGGCCCCATTTTGGACTTTGATACAACTTTACTAAGTTAATCTGGAAAAATAAACCCTCAAGAATAGCCAAAAAAAACTGAAAAGGAAGAGTAAGGGGTTGGGGGGGAGGTGTTGCTACCCTAGCAGAGACCAAAACATACTGTAAAAACTACAGTCTTTAAAATAGGTTACTGATACAGGAATAGACAGGATAAAATCCAGGTGTAGACGCTAATCCATATAAGAACATAGTACACGGTAACAGTGAGATTTCGTAACAGTGGGTGAGAGAATGGATTATTTAATAATGATACAGAAACAACTTATAGCGATAAAATCCAGGTGTAGACGCTAATCCATATAAGAACATAGTACACGGTAACAGTGCGATTTCGTAACAGTGGGTGAGAGAATGGATTATTTAATAATGATACAGAAACAACTTATAGCCACTTTGGGGGGCGGTGTATATATTTGTGTATGTGTATGACCTATATTTAGGACGCTAATTTATTTTTTACACCAAAATAAATTTCAGAAGGATCAAGTATTATAAAACATGGAAGAGCTTTCCTTTTTAAAAAATATTAGCATGGGGAAATTCTTTTAAAGCATAATTTAAAATCTAGAAACTTCAAGTAAAAGATCCATAAATTTGACTACATAAAATCTACTGTACAGCAGAAAGTCTATAAATAAAATCAAGAGAATAAAAACAGAGTGGGAAGAAATCATTTTCAGCTCATGACTATAAAGGGTTGTTTTCAGTACTACATATAAAGCTCTTACACATCAATAAAAAAGACAGCCCTATAGAAGAAGTACAGATGATTAGAGAAGAAAAGAAAACATTCAACTTCATTTATGCAAGATAAGATAACCTTTTAGATTGTCAAAAATCACAAAGTTTGAGGATGCCCAGTATTGGCGAGGTTGTGAGAAAACAAGTACCCTCCAAGACAACTGGTGGGAGTACAGATTGGTTCAGAAATCAGCTTGGAAGTATTTATCAAAATTAAAGCACACATGTTCTTTGACTCAGCAGTTTCACTTCTAGAAATAATTCTACAGAGAACCTCATGCAAGTGCAAAACAGTTTATTGCAGCACTTTTAGTAAAAGCAAGAAGGCAGAAATAATCTAAAACCCATAGTTGGAGACTGATAAGATAAATATAGTGCATTATGTGTGCTAATATGAGAAAAAGTGAACAAGATGTAGAAGAGTAAATTATCATTTTTGTTTAAAAAATTATATATGTGTATGTGCTTGCATCTGCATAGAACAATTATGAAAAGACACTGAAGTAAATGTTTAACAGCGAGTACCTCTGGGGAGTAGAACAGAAGTCTTCGGGAAAGGGGTGGTAAGGAAGAGAGACTTTTCGTTATATATTTGTTCTTGTTGCATGTGTATTTTTTACCATGTGAATTAATATGATTTTAATAGTACTTTTAAAATTTCCAATCAAGGAATGTGTTTTATTTTCTAAATGGAACAAATCACTTGAAATTCTATATCATGCCCATTCCTATGATCTTTTGAAAATCCCTTCACCTCTCTCAGGCTCATTAATAAAATAAGACTAAGGTTAGTTACCCTACTTCAGAAAGTAGTTGTTTTTATTAATGACTTATGGAAACAATTTGAGAGCCATGAACTAATGTAGAAATGTCAAGCATTCTAAGACCAGAGATGAAAAGGGAAGGATATAGGGGAGAATAAAGGAAAGAGGAAGAGAAGAAAGAAAAAGGAGGAAAATAAACTCAGTTAGGTTCTGGGATATAAGTCTGATAAGAACTTTTTGACATCCTACCATTCATTTGAATTTGTTCTTCTCAAACCCAACTTGCATATTTTACGTTTCTACCATTATTTTTGTTTTCTGCTTTACAGCTGTCAGTTATAATGATTGATATTTATACAAAAAACCATAATTTCCTATTTTAATTTGTAAATTGCCCCTTTAGGCAGATTCATTTTTTTGCAGATTTGCTTATGGTTCTCTCTAATATCTTATACCTCTTAATGGGACCATCAGAAAATTCCACTGAGAAACCTTTGTACCATTCAAAAAAGTATTTTTAAATACTTCAGCATATTGTTGCAAGGGCTTCTTCTTTTTCTTTTTTTAAATATTGTTATATTTGTCAAATGTATATACTTGTTAGTGTTGTCTAGTTTAAATTGAAAAGTTGACCAAATGGTATCTATTTAAACATGCTTTTTAAAGGATTAAATGTGAGTGCTTAATAAGTACTATACTTTTAATTCTACTGGTACTGGTGTTGGAACCCAGTCCTAATGAAGTGTCTAAATATTCATCTCTGTTTTTCAGACAAATGTAGTAGGACATTCTTTAGGATGTACCTGGCATTCTCTGAGGAATTCTCCTGGTGAAAAGATCAACTTACTGAAAAGAAGCCTCCTTAGTATTCCAAATATTGATCACATCCAGATGCTTAGTGAAATTGCCAAGGAACAAGGTTTTAATATAACTTATTTGGATATAGGTATGATTTTTTTTTTCTTTGGCTTCTTCCAGGACATTTTTCTTTTTAAAATGTGTTTGAAAAACAAAAATTTCTTTTATAACTTATTTCATTGATCAGAGATTCTAATTATCTATAATTACCAGAGCAGTAATATACATAATTAGATGTCTCATTCTTGTGGATAGCATTAATAGCCTACATCATAAAAACAACAGATAAGATTTACAGAGTTTTACTGTGTGCCAGACACTGTTCTAAAGACATTACGTATATCAACTTACTGGATTCTCAGACAAACTCTATGAAATAATTTTTATTATCCTTATTTATAAGTGAAGAAAGTAAGGCACAGAAAGATTGAGAAATGTACCCAAGATCACCTAGCTACTCAGTGGTAGAGCAAGATTAGGGGAAGAGTCCCAGCAGATACACTAGTTGTTAAACTTGCCCTGTTGAGTAATTTGGCAAATGAAAAGGCACCCACATTTCTAGCACAAGTACCAAGTATGTGGGGGCCAGGCCTCTTCACTTTGTCACTGTGTGCCAATTCTAGGAGGTAAATGGAGACAATTCAATTTGTAGCTTTATCCCATCCCAGCTATGATTGTCTGTATTTTCTCCAGCCCTTAGTCGTTTAGATAGACAAATACACACAGATGGGAAGGCAAATTAATGTGGATTTTCTTTTAATTCAGTTTATAAGCTGGTTAATTGTATGCGTGTGTGTGTGTTTGGTGTCTTGATTTAACATCAGCATATAGTGTGAAGAATTTGATATTCCTATTCCAACCTCACTGAGATATAGTTAGAGCTACTAGCACTGAGGAAGTAGGGTGCTTAGCATATCAGGTCTGAAAGAACCGCTACTTTGGGATTGAATGATAAACAGAGAATGATGCAGAACCTAGGAAGTTAGTGCAGACAGATGGTCAGAAAAGGTGGCTGATGAGAGACCATTCATTCAATACATATTTATTAGTGTTTACAGTTTCCTGAGGCTTTGAGATCCAGGGATGAATGAGCCGTATCATGAATGGACTATGGAAGATATAGAATCTGGGAAAAGAAGGAAACCTGAGATGAATTTTTAGATTATGAATTAATGATGCCTTTGAAACACTTCTTACCAATTTTAAGAACTGAAGAGTTTTTGTAAATTATAGAACAGCAGTCTAAAAACCAGTCTGTGTAGCATCTATATAGCTACCTTTGAAAGAACCTAGATACTCTTCAAAGAAAGTACACAAATGACCAAAAAGCACATGAAAAGATGCCCAACATTATCAGTCAGTAGGAAAATGCAAATCAAAACCACAATAAGGTACTGCTTTACACCCACCGAAATGGCTATAATCAAGAAAATGGAAAACAGTAAAGTGTTGGCAAGGATATAGAGAAATTGGAAACTTTTACATTGCTGATGGGAATGTAAAATGGTTAGGCCACCATGAGAAAAGTTTTTAATTCCTCAGATGGATTACCATGTGACCCAGCAACTCCAATCTTAGGTATATACCCAAAGAATTGAAAAGTGTATTCAAACAAATACCTGTACACACATGTTCGCAGCAGCACTATTCACAAAAGGCAAAAGGTGGAAACAGCCCAATTGTCTACTAACGAATGAGTAGAGAAACAAATTGTGGAATATACATACAATGGAATATTATTCTGCCATAAAAAGGAATGAAGTTCTGATATATGCTACAATGTGGATGAACCTCACAAACATTATGCTTAGTAAAAGAAGTCAAGACACAAAAGGTTCACATTATATGATTCCACTTATTTGAAATATCCAGAATAGGTTAATCCTTAGAGACAGAACATAGATTGGTGGTTGTCAGGGGCAGGGGGAGGTAGAAATGGGGAGTGACTGTCTAATGGGTGTAGGTTTCCTCTCGGGGTAATAAAAATGTTTGGGGACTAGATAGAGGTGGTGGTTGCACAACATGGTGAGTGTACTAAATACCACTGGATTTTTTTACTTTAAAATGGTTAATTTTATTTGAGTTCTGCCTCAATTTAAAAGAAAAAGAAGCCTAGATGCTAGAACTAGAAAGCCTCTTCGCTCATTAAATAATCCCATTGTATCTGGATATTTTCCACTAAATCAAATAGCTAAAATAATAGCATTTAAATATGATTACTTTGAATAAATCATATCCCACCTGTTTCTACTTCTCCTTGCCCCATTTCAACCATCTTTAGTAATAATTATTGAGAAGAGTATTTGTTTCCTGGGTTCAGGCATTTTTTTTAAAATATCATAACCCATTTACAATATATAGAGAGAACCATACTCTCTGCACAAGGGAGGTCTTGCTCTGAACAAGATTATTTCCTGGTTTAAATGCCTACTGAAAATGACTTCCTGGTGGAAAATACAATGCAGTCCTCCAGCAAATAGTTCTTTCTCTTTTAACAAAGTTGCTATCGTTCAGTAATTTGCAAACACTGTTGAACTAGCCACATTAGCATTTCCTTGGGAGCTTTCTTTAAAATGTGGGAATCAACCACCTGCAGCCACCAACCCTGCATTTCTGATTGAGTGGACTAGAGAGAGAGACTAGACATCTGTATTTCTTTAAGGTTCCCACAATGTGTTTGAGAACTACTGCTATACCTGAGCAGTCGTTTTGGGTTTTTTTGTTCATACAAACATAACAAAGTTGATGGGTAAGTGGAGTAGTATACCATGGATGCTTAAAGAGAAAGACAGTAATAAAAACTGTGTTGTTTTTACGAAGGATCTGCTTTATACACACTTGGCATTAAGCATCATGTTTGAATATGTCATTACAGAAGAACTGAGTGCCAACGGACAGTATCAGTGTCTCGCAGAACTTTCGACCAGTCCCATCACAGTCTGTCATGGCTCTGGTATCTCCTGCGGCAATGCACAAAGTGATGCAGCTCACAATGCTTTGCAGTATTTAAAGATAATAGCAGAGAGAAAGTAAACTTGGAGCAACTTAGAAATCACTTCAGTCGCACATAAAAAATTCCCATCTCGCCCCTTCCCAAGTAAAACATTTACTGTAATGTTTGAGTTTATGTGTTGTTTCTAAATCTCTTGATAGATTACATCAACACTCGTTTTAATTATCTCCTAGTAGTTGTTATTAAACTCTTTTTAATGGCTTCAACTTTGTATTGGTATATTGGATTTATAAACTTTGTACCACAAGGCAAAGTGTAGCACCCATTTTTCAGTGCCATGCACATAGGAGGAAAAAACTGCATGTTTGTTGTTGATGATGAAATAAAACTACTGTTAGCAACAGTCTTTCTTACTGGTGCTTAAACTCTTCTTCACGCAAGACTTTGTAAAAGGAACTCAAAAGAAACCTTTTAGAATTAGAGTATTGAGAGACAGCACTAAAAGGCTTTTAATGAATGTGATTGTTAAATTTCAGGGAACATGATTGGTCTGCTGTGTATTCGAATCCATGTAATAAAGACCTGTTCTAATAGGGTTCTGCTCATTTTATTGAAGAGCCACTGACTTGACTTTGGTCGCTTCTTTTTAGCCATTCTTGTGAGTAACATTTTAATGTGGATATTCTATTATTTACATATCTCTAGTTTACTTCTGAAAGGCGGCCTCAGCCGACCCTACAGAATTTTGAAGCTAGGATGGCCTTTCGGGTTGTCCTAATATGGGGCAGTGGGACTAGTCTTTGAATGCAGGCTGCGCCAGGAAGGAATTGTGACCTCAGGTGAGGTGACTCTCATCAGGGCAGTTCTGAAGAGATCTGACAGCTGAGGGCTGACTGCTGGCAGCACTCTCAGAAGCCAAGAACTAAGTCCTCCAGGATTGAATGGAAATCTGAGAGGCACATCACAGCACTCCCTGAGAGCAGAGGAGGAGTTCTTCATTAAATTACGTAATGTGCGTCAACAGTGTATCCCCAGAGGCCACTGTAGTGCCGGCACATTAGTGCTCAATAATTTATTGTGTTAGTATTACCATCATACTTGGCTGTTTTTGTCTTCATCTTTCTAATTCATTTATCACTTACTGGATGCCTATCATGTGTTAGAACTGACATTATAAAGATGACTATGGCATAGTTGCCAGTTCAGCCCATTTGGGAAACTAACCTAATATGTTTAACAGGTATGACTAGTTAGATTGGTTAGGAACCTTAACAGAGGGGTGAACGAAATGGGATTGCATCATAACATATTCTCCCTCTGCCCAGTGGAGCTTCCTTTCCTTCCTGGGGATGCGGGGGGGGGGGCAATCCCTAATAAACCTCCTGCCCACCAATCTCCATCTCAAAGTTTGCTTCCCAGGGAGCCTAACCTGTGACATTTGGTACCAGAAGTGGTGCAAGAAAGCAGATACTCCAGTGGGATTTTGGAGCTGGGTCTCCTGCCATCTGGTTTATAGGATGAGACCACCCTCACTGGTGGTAGGTAGAGCACACCATGACAGTGCAGTTGTTAAAACTTTCACCAATAATGAACTGGGATGGCATGCCAGCAAAAAGGAATGCACTGCTGGGCACAGTATATTAGGCGGTTAAGAAATATGGAAGGAAACAGTAAGGCCAGTGGAATTGATGGGCTATTGCTAAGCTAAACTTGATACCTGAGAAAAAGATTCATTGGTGATCAAAAGCTAAGTGTTGGAGCTGGCCAATTAGCTCAGTTGGTTAGAGTATGGCCTTGTAACGCCAAGGTCGAGGGTTTAGTTCCCTGTACTGGCCAGGTGCCGCCCCCCGCCCCTCAAAAAAAGCTAAGTGTAAAAGCCAGAAGGTAGCACATGGCACATGAGACTCATCTCCTGAAGCTAGTGGGGAAAAATTCTGAGGACCAGGCCCAGGACATAGTCATGAGACTAACAGAAGTTCAGAGAAGTTAGAACCCAACCTAGGCAGGTCTGCTATGCTGAGGTCTGGGCCCTGGTTGGGAAAAATGGAACCCTGACAAATGGGATGGGACAATCTGGGTTGACGCACCTGAAAATTTTGAATACTTAGGTTTCCCAAGCCTTTTAAGGCTACAAAAGTGCCCCACTCTTCCCTAATAAGGGCTAGTGTGCCCCTTCCTTCCTTTGCTTGAAGACAGATCTCTCTCTCCTAGGACAACATATACACTCCTCAGAATCTGCCCCCCACTTCCTTAAGCCAATAAAAAAGTTAAATCACAACCCAATCAGAGACATGTAGACCCGTTAAGGGAGAAAATGTAATATACCCTGAAAAGAGCTGCAGGACCTAGTGGACACATACCAGCAGTGGCTGGGAGAATATGCAGGGGACTGAATATTGACAGTGCTTCACGGTGAGGGTAAGGGGTCAGAGGAGAGGTCCAAACATGAAGTTGGATAAGGGAGAGCTTTTATCAGTTTGGCAGCACACTCCCAGGATACTGAATTTAACATCCTGGCAAAGATCAGGGTGGTGATGTACACATGCAGTTAGGTTGGTTCCTAGAAGCATGTAAAAACAGCCCACACAATGAGAGCGAAATCCCAGAACTGCCATGGCAAAAGTGGGCATGCCAGAGTGAATATACTGTGTGAAGCTGGAAAACTCAACAAATGGCTGCATTCTGTGGGAGGGCCCAGATGTTGCATTTACCAAAGCAACAAGAACATGCTAGTGAGAGGGGCTAGGAAGTTCAGTAGTGCTTCTCTGTTGCAGGCCAGGAATGAAAGTAGGAGATGCCATTACAGACCTGGGCTCACTGAGACCAATGGACATGGTGGGACACCCAAACGTTAGAGGTTTATGCCATTGGCAACTTCAGAAGACAGGTGGATGCAATTGTAACAAGTGGAGGGTCCAGCCAGGAAGATATAAATGGTCAGACAGCAGGGATACTGCTAAGTTGTGCAAGATGAATGATCAGGAGGCTGAGGGCAATCACCCCAATAAAAATATCATAACCCCACACTCAATTTCCAGACCTGAGCTAGTTATTGCACCCAGACTCATTAACTAAGGGTCCAGGTCCCCAGGAGGAAGGATCCTGCAATACCACAAGTGTACACAATAAGGATTACCCGAGTCCTTCTCCAAAGGGTCCTATAACCATTACTCAGGGAACCATACAGTGGTGAGAGAGGAATACTCAACATTTTGTTATCTGTTGGATGCAGGGTCTGAGTCAACAATGAAACCCGCAGACTTGAAATGTCATTATGTGCCCCCTATTAGAGTGAGCATTATGGAGGCCGAGCAATACATGAGCATCCTGGCCCAGGTCCAGCTCACGATATATCCCCAGACTCACCTGGTCCCTGAGTATATAATTGTGAAAAACGTATTTGGTTAGTGGCACAATCCTCACACTGGTTCCTTGGCCTGTGTGGTAAGAGCTATCATAGTGATAAAGGCTAGGTGGAAGCTTTTAGAAACTGTAGGTGGAAGCTTTAGAAACTGATCCATTCCCCACGCTGAGATAGTAAGTAAAAAATAATATTGCATTCCAAGGAATGCAGAAATTAATGCCATCCTGAAAGACCTATAGGATTCAGGGCTGTGGCAAAATTGGAGGCTGTGGACAGACCCAGTAGGATGGGCTCCCATATACTAAGGCCCATCTGAACATCCACTGCTGACTGTTCAGCCTGCTAGCAACAGAGACCAAGGCAGAGTCCCCATTCCTCAAGGAGACCAATTAGCCAGTTGGGGGCAAGTTAACTTACGGTGGTCCCAGCAATAGGCAGTGATTCATTCTGACAGGAATATACATGTATTCTAGGTGATTCACCTTTCCTATCTGCAGGGCCTCAGCCAGCATCCCTGAGAGCTTTGAGTGTTTGATCTACATTACAGTGAAGGAGGCACAGGAGTGGGCAGATGACCCGTATCACATACTTCATCACCCAGAAGCTTCTAGCCTGACAGAGGGATGGAATAACCTCTTGAAGGCATAGCTAAAGTGGGCACCATCCTTCAAGATAATGACCTTTATTTGGTGCTGTGTTATCAATTGGATACACGGTTCCAGGAATCAAGGAATGGAAGCAGGAGTGGCCTTGCTTACTATCATTCCCAGTGATTCTCTTAGGGAATTTGTTTCTTGTTTCCATACGCTGGGCTCTGTAGTTTAGAGGTTCTGCTTCCCAAGGCTGAAACATCTCCATCAGCAGATGTAGCTTACAGTTCAGTGAGGCCCAGGAAGAGTCTCAGGGGTCTCATTGAATTATAAGCTACATCTGTTGTCTGGGTACTTCAGGCTCCTTGTGCCAAGAAAGTGGCAGGCAAAAAGAGAAGTCACCATTCCGGTAGGGATAATTGATCTGATCATAAAGAGGAGGTAGGGCTGTTGTTACACAGTAGAAGCAAGGAGGCATATGTTGGTATCCAGGCAATCTACTCGGGCACCTCTTGGTACTCTCTCACCTAATATTTTTATAAATGGACAGATGTAGCAGCCATGATCAGCATAAAAATATTGTAGGGACCAGGTACTCAGAACCTTTAAGGATCAAGGGCTGGGTTTCATCACCAGGTAAGTCACTGAGACCAGCGGAAGTGCTAGCTAAGGGTGAAGGAAACCTAAAATGGATAGTAAAGGAGGAAGATGATGATGATTGATTGTAGCCCCAAAACCAGTTGCTGTGCTGAGCACTGTAGTTTGTCCCACTAATTTGCTTCTTATAAGTTGCTTCCAGGAAGAGAGGCTACCCTGGAATCCTGGAGAGTATCCCCAGAACTTACACAAAGAAATGGCCTCAAGCCAGGGGTGCACTGTAGTGAACACTGTGATCTACCACCCAGACCTCACATCAGGACTGAAGGGCTTATCAGCCCCGCTTCAAAGAGTGCCGCAGACAAGCAGCCCTCCACTGCCAGGGGGATCGATTGCATAATTTGTAGGGCCCAGTGAAAAATGAAAATGCAGGGCTCCCTGATCAAACACTATTAAGAATTTTAAGACAGTGACAGCAGAATATTAAACCAAGTATGGGGCCCTTCTAAGCATGGGGCCCTGTGGGACTACCCACACTGCACAACCATGAAGCCGGCCCTGGCTGTCAGTCCTTTCCAGAATTGCCTCAGTCAAAGACAGTCACTGCATCCAAAGTCATACCCCCTTGTTTGGACAACCTGCATCCAATGACTGGGCAACAAAGACCTGACCCTCTTGCTCTAGTTTGGGACAATTTGGAAAGGCCAACCAGCTTCAGAGTTTCCCATGGCTTAGCGGAGAACTTTGTTGAGATTGTTTCACAACCCAACTCCTACCCAGTCCCAGTCTCTTCCCATTCCTTCTACGGATTGTGATTCCAAAAGCTTTCCCTAATAAACCTGCTGCCCACTGTTTCCCTCTCAGGGTCTGCTTCTTGAGAACCCAACCTAAGATATGGAGTTAATATAATTTAGTGAGAAAAGGTAATAGAAAATTCATATAAATCACATAATTTATAAATCATATAAAACTATAACTATGAGATACTCTGGTTTCTCCTTACATCAAAAATCTTTTGCTTTTTATTAAAACTTCTAGAAAAATAAAAAGCTATGAGTTTGTAGCCAGTTTTTTCTTTTTGCAGGTATGTAGGTAGTGTGCGTGTATGCTACAGTGACAGGGCATTTTGCATTTTGAAAAGATTCCTTCTGACATTATCCAAAAGGATATGTAAGAAATGAAATAGAAATTATCCTAACTTGAGGACAAAGCCCACTGTGAGTAATGCTGCATCTAGAATAATACTGCATCTCAAGGTCCAAAGAAGTTAAAAATCATGAAATAGCCTATATTTGTAATATGAGTTCTAAAAAGGATAGACTCCAAACCTGAAAGTTTCAGAATATTAGAACTAAGCAGCAGCTCTTAACAGATTGGAAAAAATGAGTTTATTTTGATGCATTAAAGTGAAGCTTTACCTGAAAAATTTTAAGCTTGTGGAAATTATTGAAGATGTCCACTGAAAACATTTTACTAGCTTGACAACATATTCAGAATTATTCACAGATAGCAGATCATCATGGCTTTCTGTCACGAATAAGACTGATATGAAAAAAGGGAAGTTTGGGCTTTTTGGAAGATAGCAATAAGCCAAGTCTTGAAATTCTTGTATTTCATATACCATTTTCTGCTTTCTTCATTTCCCTTGTAAGGAAATTTTTTAGGTTAAGGTTTATCAAAAGGACCAACAACAGAGAACAATGTGTAATGAAGATCTTACACTTATTCAGTCAATCTTAACATTAGAAAGGAAAAGTAGATGAAATGGAGCATATGGGTTTTTGCTTGTCTGTTTGGGCCGGGGCAAGAGTCAGGTGTTGTGGAGAGAAGATATGAACAAACTAGTTTTTCTTCCTATGCTAATATGAATAAGTGGATAGCTGTCACACGTCTATTGCGGTTTGTGCCAGTAGATATAACTGAGGATTGGAAAGATTTACATATATCTCAGAGAAAAAAGGAGGCAGAAAACAGAGGCAAACTGTTTTCAAGTATATGGGCTAAAACCAAAAGAAGGTTTGAACTTGAAGATATCTCCTTGCAGGAGCGCACCAAATCCAAGAAGCCAGTGTTTGACAAGGATCCTCTGATTTGACACGATGTTTTGCAAGGCCTCATCGTGGGAGGAGGTGCTGCCATTCCACCCCCCTTTCTTTTGGAGCTCCATATGCTTGCTTTGTCTTATTATATTCTATTTCTTACCGCCTCATAATTATCGCTCTGGGGGGATTGGGAGTGAGATTGAGAATCATACCAGAGTGCTTAATCATATTAATGACACTCCTGAGAGTTATGGTCATGGGCTCCCAGGAGATGGTTTTTGGTAGCTAGGACCAGAAGGGGACAATGGACATATGTACACATTTACCTTGTCTGCTTCCT
>NW_007726398.1:74413-95644 GCF_000696425.1 Galeopterus variegatus | reverse complement strand
AGTGTGTGCATGCTTCAATAAAGTGTCAGCATTCAGCAGATCCCTTGAATCTGTGTGTTTGTTGTCCATTCCATCGCCGACGCTGCCTTTCCTCCCTTTGGGGGATTTTTTACCAGCGGGGACCCTACAATCTTTGTGCTGGGGCTGGTCCCCAGCATTTGGCGCCCGAACAGGGACCCGTTGGTAAGTTCCCCCTCCTTATAATCTCTTCATTTTCATTTCTTTACAGGATAAGGGCAGCTAGGATCCTGCTCAGGGAGCCGCGGTCCCCCCAGTAGAGAAGGCTGGGTGAGAAAGGGCAGGGATTTCAGAACAGTAAGTATGGGATCAAATGAATCAAGAGAAAGAGCATTATTTATTGATATAGGTAAGTATCTCTTAGAGAAAAAAGGGGTTTCAATAGGAAACTCTCAATTGAAGAAATTTTTTCACTTTGTTCAGAATGTTCGCCTTGGTTTCCAGAAAGCAGCACTCTTGATCCTAAGACGTGGAAAAAGGTAGGAGATGATATGCAAACTTTTTATTGCCGTTTTGGCGATGAAAGGGTACCCAAAGACGCATTTGCTCTTTGGAACCTTTTTCGAGATTGCTTTGATTCTAGGCATGAAGCAGAACAGCTTAAAAGAAGATTAAAATCTCCACCCTCCACCTCTTTGGATGATCAAGAGAGCGAGAAAGGTAAAAAGCAGGTAATTGCAGTCGCTGACAACGTACATAAAGGTAAAAATGAGTCAGATAGCGATAGTGACAGCAACAGTGATGTAGATGAGGAAAACAAGATAACAGATAAACTTTCTCCTTCAGATGAGGAGGATTTAGAAGAAGCTGCATTCAAATATCATAGTGAAGATTATCCTCTCTTTTTGGCTCCAGTAGTGACAGGACAACCAAGAAAGTCTGCCAAATCTCTGCCAAAGAGAGTAGGATTTTTAGGAGCAGTTGCTGAAGCTCAGAGGCAAGGAGACATGAGTGTTTGTTGTCCTATTATTTGGGCAATAGATGAAGGTGGTTAGCCACAATGGAAACCTTTGTCCTTTAAGATAATTAAGAAATTAAGGACAAACTTGTGATGCTTAATGATTTTCAGAAGTTATTGGGAGATATTAATTGGATTAGGCCTTTTTTAAAACTATCTACTAATGATTTGAAGCCTTTGTTTGAAATTTTAAAAGGAGATTCTAATCCAACTTCCAGCAGAATATTAACTAAACCTGCTGAACAGGCTTTAGAGCTAGTAGAATTAGCTATACAAAAGCATTATTTGCAACAAGTGGACTATAGCAAGTCATGGTCATTTATCATACTAAGAACAAAGCATACTCCTACAACGTGTTTGTGGCAAAATGATCCTTTAGAATGGATACTTTTGCCTGTTTCTGGAAAAAGGATTTTAATGTCTTATCCCACTATGGTGGCTACTTTAGTTTTAAAGGCTAGAGCCAGGAGTAAGGAATTATTTGGCCAGGAGATGCAAGAAATAATTATTCCTTATTCTAAAGAGCAATATGAACATCTTTTACAAATTGATGATCAATGGACAATTGCTTTTCTTAATTTTACAGGAATAATTTCCTTTCATTTACCAAATAATCCATTGCTACATTTTTTACAGGTCACTGATATTATTTTTCCAAAATGGTATTCATCAGAGCCCCTAATTAATGCAATTTTAATTTTTACAGATGGATCTTCTAATGGCAAAGCTGTAACACTAATAAATTCTCAACCCACAGTACAATGGACAGGAGAAACCTCTGCTCAAAAGGCTGAATTAGAAGCAATCATTTTTGCATTTAAAACTGTCCAACATCCTTCTAACCTTTATACAGATTCCTTATATATAGTTAAATTATTTCCTGTTATTGAGACTGCAACCCTGTCTGCCGCTTCTAAAATTTCTTCCAGGTTACAAGAATTACAAAGTTTAATTCATCAAAGAACACATAAATTTTTTATAGGTCATATTTGAGGACATAGTGGACTCCCTGGACCCTTGGTGGAAGGAAATTCTAAAGCTGATTCATTAACAAAAAATTGTGTTCTTACAGCAATGGAGGAAGCAGTCTTATCTCATAAGACTCATCATCAAAATTCCTCAGCTCTTCAAAAACAATTTCATATTTCTAGGGAAGAGGCTAGACAAATAGTAAGAAATTGCCATATATGTCCTCAATTTATTTCTTCTCCACAGATGGGCATTAACCCCCGCGGGTTAATGCCAAATATCCTGTGGCAAATGGATGTGACACATATATCTGAGTTTGGAAAATTGTCTTATGTCCATGTAACAATGGATACATTTTCTCATGCAGTTGTAGCATCTGCCAGGACAGGTGAAGCCTTTAAGGATGTTATACAACACCCTTTTCAATGTTTTTCTGTTCTAGGAATGCCAAAAAAGATAAAAGACTGATAATGCACCAGCTTATACTTCAAAAGCCTTTAAAGATCTTTTCAATAAACTTAACATTTCTCATTCTACAGGAATTCCTTATAATCCACAGGGTCAAGCAATCAAGGAAAGGACTCATCAGAAACTTAAGATACAAATAAATAAACTTAAAGAGGGAGAATTTAAATATTCCTCTCCTCATCATATTTTGCAACAAGCAATGTTTGTATTAAATCATTTAAATACTGATAAAGAGGGGGAAACAGCTATGATAAGACATTGGGGTAATAAAGAGACAAAAACTGTTTTGGTAAAATGGAAAGACTTATTAACTAATCAGTGGAAAGGACCTGATGTTTTGTTAACATCGGGACGGGGCCATGCATGTGTATTTCCACAGGATGCTGAAAGTCCTTTGTGGATTCCTGATAGGTTAATAAGACATTATAATGCCACCAGTCAAAAACAAGAGACGCAAAGAATACTGGATGAGGTGCCAATCCACCAATCAAGAGCCAGAGGACAAGCCTGGTTCTTAGGCTGAAGAGATCGCGAGTCTCCCAGTGTGCAGCGACGAGGAGTACATCATATCCTACTTGGAGCCAAATCAAGCAGCTAACTTCTGCAGCTGAAGGGGTGCTAACATCCACTGGGAGAGAAAAAACGCCTGAAGCTTTGTTTTTGGCTATACTTGCTCTACTTTCTTCTCAGGTAATCTCAACTTCAGCTGTGGCCTCCTCTCTAGGAGAGGAAGGTAAAGCTTACTGGACTTATTTTCCAAATCCACCATTGTTGCATTCTGGCACATGGAGCAGACAAAATCTTAAAGTCTTTACAAGCCATCCTCAGCTTTTGGGAGGTATTTCAGATTCTTTAATCCCCCATAAGCTGAGTAATACCTTATCCTTTCATGGCTTGGCTGATGAAGCTTCTTTATGCTTCAGTATGAATAATACTCATGTGCCTGTCGGATGCTTACCGCTAAGTTATAGAACCTATGTAACTGATTCTCCACAACCTGATTCAGATAAAAGATATATTTGGACTTTAGAGATGATTTCTATAGGATATAATAATTATAATGAAACATATGTAAATTAAATGTTTCCAAAAATTTTGGAAGCATGTGACAATAACAATAAGTAACCAGACATGTATTGGAAAACTATAGATATTAAGATTGATTTTCCAATATGGTTTAAATGTGGGTTTTCTCATGCTGCAGTAATCTATAAACCTAGAGGATCAGAAGTTATTATTAAAGATTTTTCTGTATCCACTCCTTGGCATGATCATAAGCCTGATATTTTAGATAATATGAATAAAAAATTCGTTCTTTCTGGATCAAAAGAATTGGCATTTGGGGAGCCCCTACACAGGTGGTTTACCCCTGGTTGGGTAACTCCAATTTTTAAGTCTATTCTTAATAATGGTAAACACTCTTATTTTTTTGATTTGTATAGGTTACTTGCTGTTATTAATATAGTGAAATTAAATAGACCTGAAACTACTAAGGTTGAACTTTATAGTCCTAGAGCTTGTGTTAATGCACCTCATGCTATATTAATGGGTAAAACACATGAGATTAAGATAATTAAAGAACAAAAGTTGTTTAATATTACAAGTAAACATTGTATTTTAACTAATTGCATTAATTTTAGTTTAAGTAGGAAGTATCAGACTTTTTTACTAGTTTACCAGCCTTCATATGTTGTTTTACCAGTTGTTTTAAAAGAACCTTGGTTTGATGATCCTGGAACAGAGATTTTAAAAAGAGTAAATGAATTACTTAGGCCTAAGAGGTTTGTGACGGCTTTGATCTTAGGAATCACCGCACTTATTAGTATAATAACTTCACTTGCAGTTTCAACCACAGCATTAGTACAAGAAATTCATACTGCTTTTCATGTAAATGATTTATCTCATAATATATCCGTTGCCTTAGCAGCTCAAGAATGGATTGATAAAAAATTAGAAACTAGAATTAACGCACTTGAAGAAACAGTTCTTTTTATAGGAAATGAAATCCAACATCTTCAGACTAGAATGACCACTAGATGTCATGCTAACTATAAATGGATTTGCATTACTCCTTTAGAGGCAGACAATAATACTAAATGGAGTCTTGTTCAAAATCATCTTAAGGGAATTTGGAATAATACTGACTTGGCTCCAGATATTAATGCATTACAACAAGAAATTAAAGATATAAGTCATGCACATTTATCTATTTCCTCTGATGGAAACCTGGCTGCTGATATATTTAAAAATATTAAAGCAACTATATTTCATAGTACATTCCTTAGTACTATTATCCAATACGGATTAATTGGCTTATGTATTCTAATTCTGATCTTCTTCCTCCCAGTCATCCTCAGAGTGATCCGTGGCTTGTTTAAGCGCATCAAAATCCAAGAAGGCATCTTCCAATTATTAAATAAAAAAGGGGGAACTGCGGGGGCGCACCAAATCCAAGAAGCCAGAGTTTGACAAGGATCCTCTGATTTGACACGATGTTTTGCAAGGCCTCATCGTGGGAGGAGGTGCTGCCATTCCACCCCCCTTTCTTTTGGAGCTCCATATGCTTGCTTTGTCTTATTATATTCTATTTCTTACTGCCTCATAATTATCGCTCTGGGGGGATTGGGAGTGAGATTGAGAATCATACCAGAGTGCTTAATCATATTAATGACACTCCTGAGAGTTATGGTCATGGGCTCCCAGGAGATGGTTTTTGGTAGCTAGGACCAGAAGGGGACAATGGACATATGTACACATTTACCTTGTCTGCTTCCTGGAAGGATTGTTTTTAGTGCAATTAGTAAACATAATGAAAATGTTATTGAAAATTTACCCAAAAGCTGCTAGGCAACATGGTTAAACAATAACTGGTGAAGGGAACTTTGACTTCCTGCTTGTATCCTTTGATTAAAATACAAGTTTGGATTATAATTCAATAATGTCATACAGAGTTCAATCATCAACAATTGATGATTATTTGGGACCAGTGGGTTGTAACGTTCTTGTTCAAAGAAAAAAACATTGTAATCATGGAAACAAACTGTAATGCTATTTTTCTTGGAACACATGTCACTCACAAAGAGATATTATGATATTGTTCAATGATTATTTCAATGATTATGTTGCTTCCAAGAACAGGTATAAAAAGTGTGTGCATGCTTCAATAAAGTGTCAGCATTCAGCAGATCCCTTGAATCTGTGTGTTTGCTGTCCATTCCATCGCCGACGCTGCCTTTCCTCCCTTTTGGGGATTTTTTACCAGCGGGGACCCTACAATCTTTGTGCTGGGGCTGGTCCCCGGCATCTCCAGTTATAAATTTTTTTATAAAATGAATGATTAGAGCTCATTTGGATGGTAGATTGAGAATTAAGATTTATACAATAGAGTAAGTGCTGGGTTCTATTACAAATATTTGCATTCCTATTTATGAGCTCATGCTTTCATTCTCGTGCAATCTCCTTTATGGCCAGATGGGTGTGTTACAGTACAGTGTTCGTTGATTTGAAATTCGGAAATTGATAGCACCTATGCCTGATTGGCTGGATTATTTTTCTCATTTTGTCCAATATTTCTAATTAAGAAAGATAAGTTTTAATGGCTAAAGAAAGCAGGTTAAGAATTTAATATTTTGTTCATATACTCAATAAAGGACTTAAGCAAATGCCCTGTTTTCATTTGCTAATAGTAGGACAGTAATCAAAATTAGTGTTAATAAAGAATATCAACTTACATGGTGGTGCTTATGTTGCACTGACCATCTTTTGCTTTGAAACACTGGACTAAGAACAAATTCATACTGAACTTTAGGGTTTTAAAGAATAATATAGGTAGATTTCATTAAAGACTCACTATGTTTCCTGGCATTGGACAATATATTTTATATGCATATATAAAGTCATTTTTCTGAGAAGCTACATAGTATAGCTCTGAAGCCAGACTGCCTGGGGTTGAGTTCTATCTCCAACACAGGTAAACAGCTGGGTGATTTGGGAAAAGTGGCTAAGCCTTTCAGTTCCTTAGTTTCCACATCTCTAATACAAGAATAAATGACTTTTGTTTCTAGTCATGATAGAATAACATGTCTGGGCTAGCCCTCCTCCCATGTAAACAACTTTAAAACTGGACAAAAGGCAACTTTTCAGACATTGAACATGTTAAAGAAAAAATTATTCAATGACACTTATTAAAGTACAAGAAGGCAGATTTTATTCAGGACCACTGTGATAGGAATAGGGACCTCTGCAATGGGATTCTGCAGTGGAGAGAAATTGGGCTCAACTGAACACAAATGAGCAAGTGGGAATTTATACCCAAGGAGCAGAGTGGGGGGTCAGTGATTGGAAAATTACTAAGAGGAAACATCAGGGGCAAGGGAGATTTTGGTTAAACCAGCCTAACAGGATTCTTGCTGAAGGCAGGCCCGTGTGATCAGACATCACCTGGGGGTGGAGGGGGATGGAGGAACCCAATCAGATATTAAGGGTGATCAGATATCAGATATTGAGGGTGGAGGATTCTTGCTAAACTGACTAAGCAGGGTTCTTGCTACAATTGGATTTTATGAAGAAATGCACCAAAGTGCCTAGGAGAAGTTCAGAAGCCTGACTAAAGTTTGGCCAGCAAAGAGTCTTTGTCAGACAACAGCACAGACTGCTAACCTAGAAGAGCATAAACACATAAGATGAACCCCTTGGTAGGCCTAGCTTTCTGCCTAAGGACACATTTTGGACTACAGTGTGGAGAAGCAGAGTCCAAAGAAGCTTCAGGGAATTGACTAGTATTAGGATAAGTCTTTACTCAAATACCAAGCTGCATATGTGCTGGCTAAGAGTTTGTCTGGGCCAGCAGAGAAGAGTTACCACTGGGGAATGAGAAGCTGAGTTGAGATTCTGGAGAACCTCTGTGTTGGAAAACACAGAGAATCAGCATCATCCAGCAGATGTGACACATGTTTTCTTTAAACAACCACTATTTATTTAGGTCATGCATGCATGGATTGGCTGGGCAGTTCTTCTGGTGTGGGCCACGTGTGACTGATCTGAGCTGGGCTTTTTGTACATCTGCAGTTGGCTGGGGGCCCACCTGGTCTAGAAGGGCCTCATTCACATGGCTGGTTATTAGGATGGGCTGGGTGACAGGAGTGACTGGGTCACACATCTCTCATCATCCGTCTTTTTCAGATGGTGCTCACATACATAAGATAGAGAGCAGACGTGTACAAGACCACTTGAGGCCGAGGCCTGAATGCACTCCATCACTTCCACAGCATTCTAGTGGCCCAAACAAGTCACAAAGCCAGCCCAGACCCAAGAGGTGGGGAAATAGAATCCACTTTTTGATAAGGAGAGTTAAAAAAATCACATTAAAAAGGGTGTGGAAACAGAAAGGGTGAACAATTTTCCCCACGAAATTCATATGTTGAAGACTTAACCCCCATTACCTCAGAATGTGACTCTATTAGGGTCTTTAAAGAGGTAACTAAATTAAAGTGAAGCCCTTAGGGTGGGTCCTAATCCAATTTGGCTGGAGTCTTTCTAGGAAGAGGAAATTTGGACATACTGAGAGACACTAGGCATTTGTGTGCACAGAGGGACAACCATGTAAAGAGGCAGCAAGAGGGTGGCCATCTGCAAGCCGAGGGGAGAGGCCTCAGAAGAAATCAAACCTGCTGATACCTTGATCTTGGACTTCTAGTCTCTAGAGCTGTGAGAAAATAAGTTTCTGTTGTTGAAGACACCCAATCTGTGTATTTTGTTATGGCAGCCCTAGAAAACTGATGTAGGTATGTTTGCAGAGGTAAGAGTGCAGGATCATATGGTAATTGTATTTTAATCTTTTGAGAAGCCCTCATACTCTTTCCATAGCAGCTGTATCATTTTACATTACCAGCAATAGTGCACACAGTGGGTTAAATGTTACCCCAAGTTCACTGAAGCATAATCTCCACTGTAACTGCTGAGGATGGGAAATCCTGTAATGGTAATTAAAAGGTGGGGCTTTGAAGGGGTGATTAGATTGTGAGGACCATGCCCAAGTAAATGGATTAATAAGTTGATAGTTTAATGGTGGTAATGGTTCTGAGGGCTTTATTTATTTATTTTTAATTGAAACATAATTGATTGTTTCATATATGTGGGGTAGAGCACTGAATATCAATACCTGTGTGTAATATGTGATGCTCAAATCAAGATAATTAGTATATTCAACCTTATGTATAGTAATCACTTTTCGTGGCCCTTTACCAGTTTCTTGTTAATTAGTGAGATCAGGCAGCAGCTTTGCCTCCCATCAGCGGCCTACTACACAGCTGCTCGGCCCTGCTGTACCCTTGCAGGCCTGCTCCAGGCTTAACAGCTGATCCAGCAGCCCTCCACAGAGTTGCTGGGCCCTGCAGCACCAGTGCACACCTACTCCTTGCTTGACAGTGGAGCGGGCAGCAGTTATGCCTCCCCTCAGTGGGCTTCTATGGAGTTGCTGGGCCCTGCTGAATGCTTGCAGGCCTGCTAAATGGCTTGACAGCTGATCTGGTGGCCCTTCACAGAGCTGCCAGACTCTGGACCTCTGCTTGACAGTGGGTCAGGCAGCAGCTCCACCTGGTTGCCCTCCACAGAGCTACTGGACCTTGCTGCACAGCAGGCCTGCTCTGGGCTCAAGAGCTGATCTAGCAGCCCTCCACAGAGTTTCTGGGCCCTGATACACCTGTGTACACCTGCTCCCTTCTTGACAGTGGATTAGGCAGTAGCTTTGCCTCCTCCAAAGGCCTCCATAGAGCAACATGACCCTACTGCACCTGTGCACACTGGCTGAAGGACAGGCAGTGTTACCAATCCCTCTGACAGGACTTTACAGAGCTGCTTGACCCCCCCACCCTGCACCTGCTCACCTGCTTCCAGCCCAAAAGCTGGCCAGGCAGTGCACCATCCCCTGGGAGAGACAACCTCAGAGTTGCATGCTCACACCTGGCCTGATAGCCAGTTGGGCAACAACTCTGCACATCAGAGACTACCAAACAGCCAGTTGGAACTCTCCACCCACAAAGTCTCCAACCCAGCAAAACAGAGAGAGTGTTGGCACAAACTCTGGCAGACTAGACCACTGAGGAATTTGCAGAAATCACTGAAGAGGATTACAACTAAAGAAACAGCACAGAGACTATGCTACTGAATCCACCTAAAACCAAAGCCAATGCAACATATCCAACAGACACCCTAGGAAACATATATAAGAAAAAGTAATTTCTATACAATCTACTCCATAAACTTAGGAAAAGCAGCTACTCTATAAAATGTGCAGATATCAATGTAGGGACACATGAACATGCAAAATCAAGAAAACATGATGTCTTCAAAGGAACACAATAAGTCTGCAGTAACAGACACCAAAGAAAAAAAACAGTCATGAAATGCCTGAAAAGAAATTTCAAATAATGACCATAAGAAAATTCAATGAGTACAAGAGAACACAGACACACAATTCAATGAAATCAGGAAAACAATTAATGATCTGCCTTGGGTTGAATGTGCCCCCAAAACTTAATCCTCACTGTAACTGTTGAGGGTGAGAAATCTTATTATGGTAATTGAAAGGTGGGGCCTTGAAGAGGTGATTAGATTATAGAGCCATGCCATAGTGAATGGATGAATATGGGGGTCAGGGGTGTGGTTCTGAGGGCTTTTAAAGGGGAGCACAAAAAGTCTCTTTCTCTCTCTGCTCCACCATTTTCATAATGTGATACTCTACCATCACTGTTGCCACCACCAAGGCTTTCACCAAATGTGTTCCCTGGACTTAGGACTTTCCAGCTTCAGAAACTGGAAGCAATAAATTTCATTTTATTTATAAATCACCAAGTTCCAGCTAATTTTGTTATAAGCAACAGAAATGAACTAATACATGATCTATGTGAGAAATTTAACAAAAAGATAGATATCATAAAAAAGAATGAAACAGAAATCTTGGAGCTAAAGAATTCAATGAATGAAATGAAAAGTACAGTAGAGGGACTCCACAATAGAATAGATCAAGCAGAAGAGAGAATTTCTGACCTTGAAGACAGATCTTTTGAAATTGTCTAGTCAAAGGGAAAAAAAAGAAATCAGAATAAAAAGGAATGAAGGCCATTAAGCAACCAAATATTTGAATAATAGGTGTTCCAGAAGGAGAAGAGATGAAGATGGGCACAGAAACCCTGTTTAATGAAATAATAGCTAAAAAATTCCCAAGTATTGGGAATTAATAATTTTAAATTAATTTATTGTTTTTCATTCTGAGATGTTGTTGTGGAGGGGTGGGGAGGGAGGGGGGAGTGGCCCACAGCTGGGAGAGATATAGACATTCAGATTCAAGAAGCTCAAGAGACCCCAATTAGAGTCAACCCAAAAAGATCCTCTATGAGGCACTTCATAATCAAACTGTCAAAAGTCAAAGACAAAGAGAGAATTCTGAAAACTGCAAGAAAAAAGTGTCAAATAACATATAAGGGAATCCCTATTAGACTATAAGCAGATTTCTCAACAGAAACCTTTCAGGCCAGGAGAGAATGGGAAGATATATTCAAAGGGCTGAAAGAAAAAAAAAAAAAAAAACTGTTGTTCAAGAGTACTTTACCCAGTGAACCTATCCTTAAGAAATGAGGGAGAAATAAAGACCTTCCTAGACAAGCAAAAGCTGAGGGAATTCATCACTAGTAGACCAGCCTTACAAGAAATGCTTAAGGGAGTGTTACAACTGGAAATTAAAAGACGATAATTACTATCATGAAAACATGAAAAAGTAAAAAATTCACCAGTAGAAATAAATTCATAATTCAAACTCAGAATACTTCAGTGAGGCAATGGTGCTATGTAAATCCTTTAGTCCTCTAGTATAAAAGCTTAAAGTCAAAATGGTCAAAAAACAATAACAGCTACAATTAGTGACTAAGGAATATACAATACATAAAGACATAAATTAAGGCAATAGAAATATAAATTGTGGGGGTCTACAGTATTTTCATGGAACCAAGTTGCTATCAGCTTAAAATAGTTTATTATAACAACAAGACTCTATGTTAGCCTCAAGGTAACCACAAAAAAAGTAATTATAGCAGGTACACATTTTGTAACATAGAAGAAATGAATAAATTCCTGGATATATATAATCTACCATGACTAAATGATGAAGAAATAGAAAATCTGAACAGAGCAATAACAAGTGAGAAAACTTCATCAGTAATACAAGGTTTTCCATTAAAGAAAAGCCTAGGACTTGATGACTTCATTGCTGACTTCTACCAAACATTTAAAGAAGAACTAATACCAATTCTCTTCAGATTACTTCAAAAAAATGAGGAGGAAGGAATACTTCCCAACTCATTTCATGAGGTCAGCTTTACTCTGATTCCAAAACCAGGCAAGGACACAACAAAAAAAGAAATTACTGGCCAATATCCCTAATGAACGTAGATGCAAAAATTATCAACAAGATACTAGCAAATAAAATCCGGCAGCACATTAATAAGATCATTCACTATGATCAACTGAGACTTATCCCAGGGATGCAAGGATGGTTTAACATATGCAAATCAGTAAATGTAATACACCACATTAACAGAAAGAAAGACAAAAACCATATGATCATTTCAGTTGATGTAGAAAAAGCATTTGACAAAATTCAATATTCCTTTATGATAAAAATTCTTTAACAACCTGGCCAGTGAGCTCAGTTGGTTTAAGTGTAGTATTCACAACACCAAGGTCCAGGGTTCAATCCCTGTACCAGCCAGCAAAAAACAAGCAAAAAACTCAGTGAACTAAGCATATAAATTATGTACCTCAATACAGTAAAGGCCATATATGACAAACCCACAGCTAACATCATACTAAATAGGGAAAGCTGGAAGCTTTTCCTTTTAGATCAGGAACAAGACAAGGATGCCCATTTTCACCACTTCTATTCAACTTAGTTATGGAAATCGTAGCCACCAGAGCAATTAGACAAGAGAGAGAAATAAAAGGCATCCAAATTGTAAGGAGGAAGTCAAACTATTCTGTTTTGAAGATGACATGATCTTATATATGGGAAACCCTAAAGACTCCACCAAAAAAACTGTTATAACTAGTAAATTAATTCAGTGAGGTTGCAGAATGCAAAATTAACATACAAAAGTCAGTAGCATTTCTATATACTAATAGTGACCTATCTGAAAAAGATATCAAGAAAATTATTCCCTTTACAACAATTACAGAAAGAAAAAAAGATAACTAGGAATAAACTTAACCAAGGAGTTGAATTACTTCTACAGTGAAAACTATAAAACTTTGGAGAAAAAAATTGAAGAGGACATAAATAAATGGAAAGATAACCTGTACTCATGGATTGGAAGAATTAATATTGTTAAAATGGCCATTCTACCCAAAGCAATATACAGATTTAATACAATCACTATCAATATACCAATGACATTCTTCAGTGAAATAGAAAAAAAACATCCTAAAATTCAGATGGAACCAAAAAAGACCTCAAATAGTCAAAGAAATTCTGTGAAAAATGAACAAAGCTGGAGGCATCACACTACCTGACTTCAAATTATATTACAAATCTATAGTAACCAAATTAGCATGGTAATGGCATAAAAACAGACACGTAGACCAATGGAACCGAACAGAGAGCCCAGAAATAAATTCATGTACCTACAGCCAACTGATCTTTGACAAAAGTGTTAAGAATATACACTGGGGAAAAGACAGTCTCTTCAATGAATGGTGCTAGGAAAAATGGATATTCACTTGCAGAAGAACGAGACTAGACCCCTACTTCTCACCGTATACAAAAATCTATTCAAAATGATTAAAGATTTACACAACAATTCCTTGAACTTGTTAAGACAAGTGAACAGATATGATGTTGATGGGGAGGAGAGGGAGAGGGAGGAAAAGGAGGAATTGGTAAAGGGACATAAAAATCAACTATCTTGTATATTGATAAACTAAAATTAAAAAATGATTAAGGGTTTAAATGTAAAACAAGTCGAAGGTATACCTGTTCCCCAATGTTCATCGCAGTACTCTTTACAATAGCTAAGAATCATCGCAGCTAAGAGCTGGAACCAGCCCAAATGTCCATCATCAGATGAGTGGATACAGAAAATGTGGTAGAGCTACCCAATGGAATACTACTCAGCTATAAAAAATAATGAAATACTGCCATTTGCAACGACATGGATGGACCTAGAGAGAATTATATTAAGTGAAACAAGTCAGGCACAGAAAGAGAAATATCACATGTTCTCACTTATTTGTGGGAGCTAAAAATAAATAAATAAATACACAAATAACCTGGTGAGGGGGAAAGAAGAAGACACAACAGTTACAATTCCTTGAAGTTGATATGACAAGTGAACAGAAAGGACATTGTTGGAGGCAGGGGGGAGAGGGAGGGGGGAGGGACGTTTTGGTAATGGGCCACAATAATCAACCACATTGTATATTGACAAAATAAAATAAAACAAAAAAAGAAAAAAAGACTCTGGAGAAAAAGCAAAATAATAATAATAATAATAATAATAATAATAATAATAATAATAATAAATTAATTAATTAAAAAAATAAATGTAAAACCTGAAACAACAGAATTTCTAGAAGAAAACATAGGGGGAACAATCCACAACATGGGGCAGGTCAAGGATTTTTAAAATAAGACTTCAAAAGCACAAACAATAGAGCCAGCCCGTGGCTCACTCGGGAGAGTGTGGTACTGATAACACCAAGGCCATGGGTTCGGATCCCATATAAGGATGGCCAGTTAGCTCACTAGGTGAGCGTGGTGCTGAGAACACCAAGTCAAGGGTTAAGATCCCCTTACCAGTCATCTTTTAAAAAAAAAAAAAAATGCACAAGCAATAACAGTAAAAATAGACAAGTGGCATTACATCGAACTAAGAAACTTTCACACATAAAAGGAAGCAGTTAACAGAGTGAAGAGACAATCTACAGAATGGGAGAAAATGTTTGCAAACTATATATCTGACAAGGGTTTAATATCAAGAATATACAAGGAACTTAAGCAAGTCAAAGGCAAAAAAACAAAAGCAAAAAAGAAAAAGAAAATAAAAAAAAGAAATAACCCAATTGAGAAATAAGCAAGTGATCTTAATAGATATTTCTCAAAATAAGACATACGAATGGCCAACAGGCATATAAAAGATGCTCTATATCTCTCATCATCAGGGAAATGCAAATCAAAACAATGAGATACCACCTCATTCTGGTTAGAATAGACAAAAGAAAACAAGTGTTAGTGAGGATGTGGTGAAAAGGGAACACTTGTACATTGTTGGCGGGATTATAAACTAGTACAGCCATTATGGAAAACAGTATGGAGGTTCCTCAAAAAATAAAAAATAGAACTGCCATATAATCCAGCAATTCAACTACTGAATATATACCCAAAGGAAATGAAGTCAGTGTGTTGAAGAGATATCTGCACTCTCACGTTGATTGCAGCACAATTTACAATAGCCAAGATATGGCATTAACCTAACATCCATGTCCAACAACGGATGAATGGTTGAAAAGTGTGGTATATATACACAATGAAATAATATTCAGCCATAAAAAGAATGAAATCCTGTCATTCGCGGCAATGTGCATGGACTTGGAGGACATTCTGTTAAGTGAAATAAGCCAGGCACAGAAAGACAAATACCACACAATCTCATATGTGGACTCCAAGAAAGTCAAACTCATAGAAACAGAGGAAAAAAAAAAATAGTGGTTATCAGAGACTGGAGGGTGGGAGGATTAGGGCAATGTTGGTTTAAGGACACAAAATTTCAGTAGACCGGAGGACAATAAATTCAAGAGATCTATTGTACATCACGTTGACTACAGTTAATAACAACTTACTATATAATTGAAAATTGCTGAGAGAGTAGATCTTAAGTGTTCTCACCAAAAAAAAAAAGATAATTATATGAGGTAATACATATGTTAAATAGCTTGCTTTAGTCATTCCACAATGTATACATATATTAAAACATCATGTTGTACACCATAAATATATATTTTACTTGTCAACTAAAAAATTAAGATCCATAAAAACAAAAAATAAAAAGGAAATAAAATAAATTCCACACAAACTTTTCCAGAAAATAGAAAAGGGGGCAACACTTTCAGACAAATTTTATGAGGCCAGCATTACCCTGGTACAAAAATCAGACAAAGAAAATACAAAAAAACTATTGATCAATATCTCTCATAAAAATAAACATAAAAATCTTTAACGAAATATTAGCAAGTAAAATCCAGCAATATTTAAGAATAATTCATCAGGACCATTATCCTATGAATGCCAGACTCATTTAATATCTGAAAATTATTTTAATACACCATATTAATAGAATAAAAGAGGAAACAACATGAGATCAATATATCCAGAAAAGTAATTTAACAAAATTCAACATCCATGAGTGATAAAACCGTTTGGCAGAACAATCACACTCCTGTTCAACATCATATTTGAAATGCTAGGAAGTGAAATAATAAGGCAGGAAGAAAAATAAAAAACATATAGACTGGAAGGGAAGAAATAAAACTATACTAATTTGCAGACATTACTGTATGTAGAAAATCCCAAAGGAATCTACAGACACCTTCTGGAAGTACTAAGTCAGTTTAGATAGTTCACAGGATACAAGGTCAAAACACAACAAACTATTTCTATATACTAGCAATAAAAATACGAAAACTGAAAAAAATACCATTTCCAATCCCAAAATAAATGAAATACTTAGGTATAAACCTAACAGAACATGTACAGTTTTTGTGTACTGTAAATTATAACACTATGAAGAAATAAAAGAAAACCAAAATAAATGGGGAGACATACCATGTTCGCAGATTAAAAATATCAACTTTCCTGAAACTAATTTATAGATTTAATGCAATTACAGTCAAAATCCCAGATATAGATAAGCTGATTCCAAAATTTACAAGGAATGGAAAAGGAAAGAAGACTATTAAAAATGATTTTGAAAAAGAAGAATAAAGTAGGAGGATTTTAAGAGGTACTATTATAAAGGTACGGTAATCAAGACATTGGGCACTGATGAAGGGACACATGTACATTCATGGAGCAGAATACAGAGTATAGAAACTGACTCATGCAAATACGGACAACTGATTTTTGGTAAGGCTTCAAAGAACTCAATGGAGATAGGATAGTTTTTTTAACAAATGGTGCTGGAACAACTGGACATCCATATGTACCAAAATGAACCCTGCCCTAACCTCCTATCTTATACTAAAATTAACTCAAGATATCTTGACACCAGAAACACTGTACATAGTAGAAAAAAGTTGATATGTTGGACTTTCTCAAAATTAAATTTTTTTTTTTGCAGCTGACTGGTATGGGGATCTGAGTCAAAATTTAAAACTTTTGATATATGAAAGATACTATAAAGAGAATGAAAAGACAAGCTACAAGTGGGAAAATATATTTGAAAATTACATTATCTGACAAAGGACTAGTATCCAGAATATATAAAGAACTCTGAAAACTCAACAGTAAAAGCAAACAACCCAATCTAAAAATGGGCAAAATACTCAAGGCAGACATTCCACCAAGAAGCACAGATGGATGGCAAGTAAGCACATGAAAAGATATTCAACATCATTAGTCACTAGGAAAATGCAAACTAAAACCACACCTGTGATACTACTATAAACCATTAGAATGGCTAAAATAAAATTTAATCATGTATTAAGTAAGAATCTTGTTCATTACAATGTACAAGATACCTACTGGTATAGTGCCAAGTGAGACCATGGCTCTAAACTGGAAGTATAAAGTAGAACTCTTTATAATCTATACCCATGCTGGCTTATTTTCATAAAAATGTTAGTAGTAAAAATTTATTAAAAATGAAGAAAACCATGGGCAAATTCTGTATCCAGCAGGATTCTGAGACAATAGGCATAAATCAGGACTGTCCCGGATCAATATGAATATATGGTCATGCTACAGTACCTGGACTGGTCGGTAGTTTCCCTATGGGAAATTTGCACTGTTGTTATTGTCCCAAGGTATTATGGAATGTTTCAGCTCCTACCCCTGTATCAGCGTGGGTTCATTGGGGCCTTAGAAATGATATGGATAAGGATAGCTCCTCTTCTTCCATCTTGAGAGCACACTTGTTATTTTCCATCTAAAAAAATTGGACAAATACATATATAAAGACACACATATGATTTTGACTTTGAAGAGCAATAGTTTCAAATGGCATACAAGAAAGAAGGTAACAGAGGCTTCTGGTCAAGATGGCAGAATAGACGGTCACCAGCATCACTCTCTCCCACAAATCAACCAATTTACAATTATTAAAAAGAAATGACAGCCAAACTGGGGCAGCTAGAGATCAGGGAAAGAGGAGGAGAGACCTGCAGAGTACATGAAGGCAGGAGAAGCCATGAGAGAAAGAAAAAACTGCTCTGACTGTTTTGAGCCCCGGTCACTTCAAGTCTGGCCCTGGTGAGTGCACAGAGCAGGAGCCAGCAAAAGCTGCAGCTGTGCCCTTCAGATGAAGTTGCTTGGAGGTGGCAGGGGAGAAGAGGGCCTTGGTGGCCCCCAGGCCAGCAAGACTACTAATAGGGTTCCCAAGGACCCACACAGGAGTGAGGAGCCAGAACAGCTGAAAAAAAAGAGCCCCTCAGAGGCTGGTTAAGTCATCGAAAGGGACCGGAGCGTGGACCACCCCATGGGAAGTGTTTGGAGAGTGGGCAGTGGGGGAGATGGGACTACCAGGAGAACACTGGGGCACAGCATGGACAGCTGATCTACACCCCAATCAGTGCAGGACCGGTTAGTGGAGACTAGTCAAGAATATAGAACTGCAGGGGGTGCAGTTTGCTGAAAAGACTCAGGCCCAGACCAGAGTTTCTACACAGCCCAGATGTACTGGATCTCATGAGAGCCAGAAGTACCTATAAAGCCAACTATTAAAACCTGAGCTGCACAAAAAGCCTTCCCCAGGGAATCAGCAGCAAAGCAACAATTTAGCTCAATCACAGAGCTCTAGTGCTGGTCCCCACAGGAAATTCCCCCATTTTAGAAGTAACCAAAGGACAACAAATTAGTTCCAGTGCAGAATTTAAGTGGTAGGAACAGCAAATTACCCAACACAGAACTGGAAGAAGAAACAAAACACCCACAGACCAGAGACAAAGTTTGATATTAACTAGTAAAGGTCTCACTTCACCAAAGAACACCTATAAAACCTAGAAGGACCAGAATTCCCCTGGGCTACCAAGCCAGGGAGGAGGGATAGCTGGGGGCCTCAGCCATGCCCCAACAGCCACAACCAGCCCAGTGACAACAACCGAGCCACTGTAGGAAGAGCCCCAGGCTCTCCTGAGCCAGGGTGGTGGGGGGCCTCAGGCCTTGGCCATGCCCCCTCCCCATCACCTGCAACTAGCCCAGCGACAACTATTGAGCTGACTCAAGAAGTGCCCCAGGCTCCTGAGTTGGGGCAGTGGGGGGGGGAGGGGCGGGGGCTTCAGCCACACGCCCCTGACATCTGCACCCAGCCCAGCAATGAGCAAGACACCCCTGGAAGCCCCCTGGTCTCCCTTGCAGGAATGAGAGGATGCCACGGGCCTCAACACCACCCTTCTGCCTTAGTCCTTTTCACACCCTATTTCCTTCACTCTTCCCCTCTCCCCTTCCCCCAACTGCTCCCAACAACATCATAGAATGTAAAAAATAGTATTAATAAATAAATAAACTTCAAAGAAAAAAAAAGAAAGGAGATAAGAGAGATAACATAAATGAGGTTAGGTAAACCTCTGCATTCCCAAATTGAATTGGAAGTGTCAACATGAACTCATGATATATTTTATCATTTAAAAAAATATTTCCCAGTTCTCAAACCTCTCAAAGGCTTAGGAAAAATGCAATTTCAGTAGCAATAAACACCTCTAAATGGCCAGGTTTTGGTCTGTAAATACCATTTTCATACCAGGAAATGGGTCCTTGGGGAAATGGCGAATTCAGGTTGGAGATAGGAAGCATAGAAGGTGAATCATACAAGAAAGCAAAGAAGATATAGAGACTACTGGAGGTGGTGTCAACAGGCTCAGGAGCTGACGGTGAGACTCCCATAGGCCAAAGAGGAGACAATTTGATCATCAGTAAAAATAATAACTGCGATGGATTAAAACACATTTAAAATATTACCTCTATTTATCAGAGTATTAAATGATTAATCAAGGGAAATTTGTTTTTGAAGTATTCCGGCTAATGAATTCTTAAAAAATGACAAAATATCACCATTTTGCAACCCCTAATGAAATAATAGACGTAGGCAGATGATCATCAGTGGCACTAACTGTGCTTAGATTTACAGTCTGACGCCTACTCAGCCACTGTACCCTCCACTACGTTCATCAGCCGTTGACTGTCCCCAACAAACCACAAAGACATGGGCACACCATATCCCCTACTCGGCGCTTGAGCTGGGGTATCAGGAACAGCCCTGAGCCTGCTCATCCTAGCCCAGCCGGCCAGCCCGGAGCTCTTCCAGGTGACGATCGGATCTACAGTGTCATTGTCACCGCCCACGCATTCACAATATACTCTTCTTCACGGTCATGCCCATCACGGTTGGAGGCTTTGGCAACTGACCAGTCCCCCTCGTAATTGGAGCTCCCGATCTAGCATTTCCCCCAATAAACGACATAAGCTTCTGACTCTTCCCGCGTCGTTCCGGCTCCTACTCGCCTTCTCAGTGGTAGAAGCCTGCGCTGGAACGTTATGCACCGTCCGTCACCCTTTAGCCGGGAACTTAGCCCGGGCTGGGGCCTCCGCAGACCTTACGCTCTTCTCTCTACACCTGGCAGGTGTCTCCTCTGTTCTAGCGGAAATCGACTTCATTACTACCATTATCAGCACGACCCCCAGTACCAGGCTCCCCTGTTGGTGTGATCAGTGCCCATCACGGCCGTCCTGCCCCCCTCCGTCCCTGTGCTACAGCCGGTGTCACCATGCTGCGGACAGGCCACCATCTAAACACCATATTCCCCAAACCCCGGGAGGGGAGGCCCCATCCTATACCAACATCTGTCTATATCCTAATCCTCCCCAGCTTCGGACTGCTCTCCCACATTGTAACCTACTACTCAGGCAAGAAAGAACCATTCAGGCACATGGGAATGGCTTGAGCTATGGCATCCATTGGCTTCCTAGGCCTCATTGTCTGAGAGCATCGTATATTCACGGTAGGAATAGACGTGGACACCCGAGCGTACTTTACATCAGCCGCTGTAATCATCGCAATCCCCGCAGGTGTGAAAGCGTTCAGCTGGCACGCCACGCTGCACGGAGGTAACATCGGATGACCCCCTGCCAGACTGGGAGCCCTGGGCTTCATTTTCCTATTCACAGTAGGAGGCCTGACAAGAATCGTATTTGCCAACGCACCACTAGACAATGTTCTTCACGACACATTTCCACTAGGTACTATCCATGGGGGCAGTCTTTGCCATTACGGGAGGCTTCCTCCACTGATTCCCCGTATTCTCACGCTATACCCTAGACACTACCTGAGCCAAAATTCACTTTCCGATTATGTTCGTAGGTGTAAACCTAACGTTCTTCCCGCAATGCTTTCTCGGCCTATCAGTGATGCCATGAGGATACTCTTGACTATCCCCATGCATACATTGCATGAAACAGAATATCGGGCCGGCCCGGTGGCGCACTGCTACAGTGCGCCGCTTGGGAGCACGGAGGCGCTCCCGCCGAGGGTTCGGATCCCACATACAGACCGGTTCCCGCTCAC
>NW_007726398.1:41942-74403 GCF_000696425.1 Galeopterus variegatus | reverse complement strand
GCACAAGCAATAACAGTAAAAATAGACAAGTGGCATTACATCGAACTAAGAAACTTTCACACATAAAAGGAAGCAGTTAACAGAGTGAAGAGACAATCTACAGAATGGGAGAAAATGTTTGCAAACTATATATCTGACAAGGGTTTAATATCAAGAATATACAAGGAACTTAAGCAAGTCAAAGGCAAAAAAACAAAAACAAAAAAGAAAAAGAAAATAAAAAAAAGAAATAACCCAATTGAGAAATAAGCAAGTGATCTTAATAGATATTTCTCAAAATAAGACATACGAATGGCCAACAGGCATATAAAAGATGCTCTATATCTCTCATCATCAGGGAAATGCAAATCAAAACAATGAGATACCACCTCATTCTGGTTAGAATAGACAAAAGAAAACAAGTGTTAGTGAGGATGTGGTGAAAAGGGAACACTTGTACATTGTTGGCGGGATTATAAACTAGTACAGCCATTATGGAAAACAGTATGGAGGTTCCTCAAAAAATAAAAAATAGAACTGCCATATAATCCAGCAATTCAACTACTGAATATATACCCAAAGGAAATGAAGTCAGTGTGTTGAAGAGATATCTGCACTCTCACGTTGATTGCAGCACAATTTACAATAGCCAAGATATGGCATTAGCCTAACATCCATGTCCAACAACGGATGAATGGTTGAAAAGTGTGGTATATATACACAATGAAATAATATTCAGCCATAAAAAGAATGAAATCCTGTCATTCGCGGCAATGTGCATGGACTTGGAGGACATTCTGTTAAGTGAAATAAGCCAGGCACAGAAAGACAAATACCACACAATCTCACTCATATGTGGAATCTTAAAAAAAAAAAAAAAAGTTGTTTTCATAGAGACAGAGTGTAGCACCATGGTTACTAGGGATTGGGGACAGGAGGGGGAAGAGAGGAATAAATTCTGGTGTTCTATTGCCCACTAGAGTGACTACAGTTAACAGTTACACTTTGTATATTACATAATAGCTAGAGGAGAGGCTTTTGAATGTTTTTGCCACAAAGAAATGATAAATGCATAAGGTGATTGTCACATTAACTACCCTGACCTGATCATTATACAGCATACATATGTATCAAAACATCAGATTGTACCCCCTAGGTATGTATAATTACAATGTGTCAATTAAAATAATTAACTTTAAAAAGGAACATAAATTTATTCAATTAAAAATAGGAGCTCCATCAAAAGACTCTTCTTACAAGTCTAGATACTCCAAGTCCAGTTAGAGAAATTTTGAGATTACATCTGCAAATTTTGAGCCCTCATGATTCAATTTGTTCAATTCCTTCCTTCTGAAGGGATAAAATTCAGTGTCCTCCTGTTTGAAAGTTTTGTTTTCACTAATTGCAATTTGCTAAAAGTTTCAAAAACTGAAGTTTTGGGCACTCTGTTCATTGAATATTTAGATTAAAAATTTCCAACTGATTTTGACGAAAGTGCAATCAGAATTTAGAGGGCTTGTTACCAAAAAGTTCAATACCATTGTAAGATACTTAGGATGACTTACAAAGTAGTAGTTCAAAGGCTCAAACATTTTAAAATTCAGTGGATGATAGATAGTAAAAAAAAAAAAAAACAACATATCACTATGCTAAAAATTGCAGGCTTTTTTTGTATTCAACATCAGTTGTTACAAAAATTTTGTAATTCAGTTATTAATACTGGGTATATACAAATATTTGTTAAATTTGACAACTACTTTTATTGGTAAGATTTCTCAGTTTGTTTGAACACAATTATGAATTATGTTTGTACCATAACCAATTCCTAGAATACTTTTGCTCTGGACATTTCTTAATGTATTAAGAACACTGTTTTTACCACAATTCTGCACCCATCAATATTTGCATTTTCACAGCAAAGTTGAATGTTTTAAGTGAATTTATAGTAACATTCATAAAATAGTGTCAGATATTTCACTTTTGACATAGTTAACTTCTAAAGGCTTTGTTTTGATATCAGAAGTTGGAAGAAAAAAATTGAACCACATTTGGAATTACATCAGCTGATTTTCTATTTGAAGCATCTTAGGCCATTGTTATAAAATTGACATTATTTAACTATCTGTAAAAGTCTTCTGCTAATAGAGCCAACACACTAACAGCTATTGCTTCGTGTTAATGTGCACGCAAGGAATCTGGACTAAAAAATGTGTAAAAGTAATTTAGAAGGAGAGACAGGTGACCTGAATAAAAGTCATGCCTCACAGAGTGCCATGAAAGTGCACTTTCTGCTGCTGTGTGTGTTCAATCTTCATCATTAGGAACCATGTTCTTAAAATAAACTAACTTTTAAAATACATGTTAATGATTTTCCAGAAGATTGAGGTCTTCTGGTTTTCAGTTGAGAGACTGAATATACAAACAGACAAGCACATACCATATATGACAATAAGACTCAGACCTACACCTCTGTAGCAACCAGCCCAGAAAGTCATATCACAGCTTTTGCAGCAATCATCCCAGAACAGCCTGGACTTTGTCAAAGTCTGCCACTGTCCCTATTTTTGGCCACTCTTCCAACTAAGGATCAACCAGAGAAAGTCATATATGCTCCCCTCACCAAACATATAGTTGTCCCAATTCTAGTTAGTCCACCTACATCTTCCCCATACTAGCAACTTCCAAACCAAACATACCTGAAATTTTTTTCAATGTAGTTTCCCCACTCTCCTTCCTGCCTTTAAGTCTCTGCCAAATGCAAGTGGTGAAGGCTGACTGTCTTGCTATAGCCAGCTTTGAATCAATAGATGGTTCTCATTTGGGTGGTCTTCCTTTATTTCTGCTCATTGATTTCATGATGGATGAAATTACCAGTAGTGAATGTTGATGTACATTTTGTGCAAGTTACATATTCTTCATCAATTTTCATGAGAAACAGAGATTCGGTACTTAATTTTTCATTACATGTGTACTCTTTTTTAAGCTAACTTCTCACAATGAATAAAAAATATTATCAATCAAGAAAATAAAATAAATGAACAGTTGTAGACTTTTAACATACAGGAAATACTAGAATCATGTAGCAAGAGTGAACAGACTCTTACACACTCTTCAGCAGAACTGCTCAGCCTCTATCTAATCTATAACTTTTCACATTTTCCATTGACCCTTCTTCGTGCACCTTGCAAGCCAAGCTGTAGGGCACAGTATGATGAACAGGTAAACAAAGTAACTGGCAGGGCAGCAGTGTTGCCTACTTCTCCCACCAACATGGGACTGGACCGAGCTAGCTATCCCTTGTCCCCTAAGACTGAGCACATTTCGTTTTATCAGCAAGCCCCCTGCCTGCTTACCTTGAAAGGGAGGTACTTAGTAATACTGAATCTGGCAAGGATTTGGGAAAGAGAGACAAGTTATTAATGTTTTCATTGGTTGTTTTTCACATTTAATCATGTATTAAGTAAGAATCTTGTTCATTACAATGTACAAGATACCTACTGGTATAGTGCCAAGTGAGACCATGGCTCTAAACTGGAAGTATAAAGTAGAACTCTTTATAATCTATACCCATGCTGGCTTATTTTCATAAAAATGTTAGTAGTAAAAATTTATTAAAAATGAAGAAAACCATGGGCAAATTCTGTATCCAGCAGGATTCTGAGACAATAGGCATAAATCAGGACTGTCCCGGATCAATATGAATATATGGTCATGCTACAGTACCTGGACTGGTCGGTAGTTTCCCTATGGGAAATTTGCACTGTTGTTATTGTCCCAAGGTATTATGGAATGTTTCAGCTCCTACCCCTGTATCAGCGTGGGTTCATTGGGGCCTTAGAAATGATATGGATAAGGATAGCTCCTCTTCTTCCATCTTGAGAGCACACTTGTTATTTTCCATCTAAAAAAATTGGACAAATACATATATAAAGACACACATATGATTTTGACTTTGAAGAGCAATAGTTTCAAATGGCATACAAGAAAGAAGGTAACAGAGGCTTCTGGTCAAGATGGCAGAATAGACGGTCACCAGCATCACTCTCTCCCACAAATCAACCAATTTACAATTATTAAAAAGAAATGACAGCCAAACTGGGGCAGCTAGAGATCAGGGAAAGAGGAGGAGAGACCTGCAGAGTACATGAAGGCAGGAGAAGCCATGAGAGAAAGAAAAAACTGCTCTGACTGTTTTGAGCCCCGGTCACTTCAAGTCTGGCCCTGGTGAGTGCACGGAGCAGGAGCCAGCAAAAGCTGCAGCTGTGCCCTTCAGATGAAGTTGCTTGGAGGTGGCAGGGGAGAAGAGGGCCTTGGTGGCCCCCAGGCCAGCAAGACTACTAATAGGGTTCCCAAGGACCCACACAGGAGTGAGGAGCCAGAACAGCTGAAAAAAAAGAGCCCCTCAGAGGCTGGTTAAGTCATCGAAAGGGACCGGAGCGTGGACCACCCCATGGGAAGTGTTTGGAGAGTGGGCAGTGGGGGAGATGGGACTACCAGGAGAACACTGGGGCACAGCATGGACAGCTGATCTACACCCCAATCAGTGCAGGACCGGTTAGTGGAGACTAGTCAAGAATATAGAACTGCAGGGGGTGCAGTTTGCTGAAAAGACTCAGGCCCAGACCAGAGTTTCTACACAGCCCAGATGTACTGGATCTCATGAGAGCCAGAAGTACCTATAAAGCCAACTATTAAAACCTGAGCTGCACAAAAAGCCTTCCCCAGGGAATCAGCAGCAAAGCAACAATTTAGCTCAATCACAGAGCTCTAGTGCTGGTCCCCACAGGAAATTCCCCCATTTTAGAAGTAACCAAAGGACAACAAATTAGTTCCAGTGCAGAATTTAAGTGGTAGGAACAGCAAATTACCCAACACAGAACTGGAAGAAGAAACAAAACACCCACAGACCAGAGACAAAGTTTGATATTAACTAGTAAAGGTCTCACTTCACCAAAGAACACCTATAAAACCTAGAAGGACCAGAATTCCCCTGGGCTACCAAGCCAGGGAGGAGGGATAGCTGGGGGCCTCAGCCATGCCCCAACAGCCACAACCAGCCCAGTGACAACAACCGAGCCACTGTAGGAAGAGCCCCAGGCTCTCCTGAGCCAGGGTGGTGGGGGGCCTCAGGCCTTGGCCATGCCCCCTCCCCATCACCTGCAACTAGCCCAGCGACAACTATTGAGCTGACTCAAGAAGTGCCCCAGGCTCCTGAGTTGGGGCAGTGGGGGGGGGAGGGGCGGGGGCTTCAGCCACACGCCCCTGACATCTGCACCCAGCCCAGCAATGAGCAAGACACCCCTGGAAGCCCCCTGGTCTCCCTTGCAGGAATGAGAGGATGCCACGGGCCTCAACACCACCCTTCTGCCTTAGTCCTTTTCACACCCTATTTCCTTCACTCTTCCCCTCTCCCCTTCCCCCAACTGCTCCCAACAACATCATAGAATGTAAAAAATAGTATTAATAAATAAATAAACTTCAAAGAAAAAAAAAGAAAGGAGATAAGAGAGATAACATAAATGAGGTTAGGTAAACCTCTGCATTCCCAAATTGAATTGGAAGTGTCAACATGAACTCATGATATATTTTATCATTTAAAAAAATATTTCCCAGTTCTCAAACCTCTCAAAGGCTTAGGAAAAATGCAATTTCAGTAGCAATAAACACCTCTAAATGGCCAGGTTTTGGTCTGTAAATACCATTTTCATACCAGGAAATGGGTCCTTGGGGAAATGGCGAATTCAGGTTGGAGATAGGAAGCATAGAAGGTGAATCATACAAGAAAGCAAAGAAGATATAGAGACTACTGGAGGTGGTGTCAACAGGCTCAGGAGCTGACGGTGAGACTCCCATAGGCCAAAGAGGAGACAATTTGATCATCAGTAAAAATAATAACTGCGATGGATTAAAACACATTTAAAATATTACCTCTATTTATCAGAGTATTAAATGATTAATCAAGGGAAATTTGTTTTTGAAGTATTCCGGCTAATGAATTCTTAAAAAATGACAAAATATCACCATTTTGCAACCCCTAATGAAATAATAGACGTAGGCAGATGATCATCAGTGGCACTAACTGTGCTTAGATTTACAGTCTGACGCCTACTCAGCCACTGTACCCTCCACTACGTTCATCAGCCGTTGACTGTCCCCAACAAACCACAAAGACATGGGCACACCATATCCCCTACTCGGCGCTTGAGCTGGGGTATCAGGAACAGCCCTGAGCCTGCTCATCCTAGCCCAGCCGGCCAGCCCGGAGCTCTTCCAGGTGACGATCGGATCTACAGTGTCATTGTCACCGCCCACGCATTCACAATATACTCTTCTTCACGGTCATGCCCATCACGGTTGGAGGCTTTGGCAACTGACCAGTCCCCCTCGTAATTGGAGCTCCCGATCTAGCATTTCCCCCAATAAACGACATAAGCTTCTGACTCTTCCCGCGTCGTTCCGGCTCCTACTCGCCTTCTCAGTGGTAGAAGCCTGCGCTGGAACGTTATGCACCGTCCGTCACCCTTTAGCCGGGAACTTAGCCCGGGCTGGGGCCTCCGCAGACCTTACGCTCTTCTCTCTACACCTGGCAGGTGTCTCCTCTGTTCTAGCGGAAATCGACTTCATTACTACCATTATCAGCACGACCCCCAGTACCAGGCTCCCCTGTTGGTGTGATCAGTGCCCATCACGGCCGTCCTGCCCCCCTCCGTCCCTGTGCTACAGCCGGTGTCACCATGCTGCGGACAGGCCACCATCTAAACACCATATTCCCCAAACCCCGGGAGGGGAGGCCCCATCCTATACCAACATCTGTCTATATCCTAATCCTCCCCAGCTTCGGACTGCTCTCCCACATTGTAACCTACTACTCAGGCAAGAAAGAACCATTCAGGCACATGGGAATGGCTTGAGCTATGGCATCCATTGGCTTCCTAGGCCTCATTGTCTGAGAGCATCGTATATTCACGGTAGGAATAGACGTGGACACCCGAGCGTACTTTACATCAGCCGCTGTAATCATCGCAATCCCCGCAGGTGTGAAAGCGTTCAGCTGGCACGCCACGCTGCACGGAGGTAACATCGGATGACCCCCTGCCAGACTGGGAGCCCTGGGCTTCATTTTCCTATTCACAGTAGGAGGCCTGACAAGAATCGTATTTGCCAACGCACCACTAGACAATGTTCTTCACGACACATTTCCACTAGGTACTATCCATGGGGGCAGTCTTTGCCATTACGGGAGGCTTCCTCCACTGATTCCCCGTATTCTCACGCTATACCCTAGACACTACCTGAGCCAAAATTCACTTTCCGATTATGTTCGTAGGTGTAAACCTAACGTTCTTCCCGCAATGCTTTCTCGGCCTATCAGTGATGCCATGAGGATACTCTTGACTATCCCCATGCATACACTGCATGAAACAGAATATCGGGCCGGCCGGGTGGCGCACTGCTACAGTGCGCCGCTTGGGAGCGCGGAGGCGCTCCCGCCGAGGGTTCGGATCCCACATACAGACCGGTTCCCGCTCACTGGCTGAGCGAGGTGCGGGCGCAACACCGCAAGGAGAGGTTGCGATCCCGTTGCCGGTCCCGGTCCGGTACGGGCGCGACACTGAGGGTTGCGATCTGTTGCCAGACATGAAAAAAAAAAAACAGAATATCGTCCATAGGATCATTCATCTCCTTAACAGTGGTCATACTAATAGTCTCCATAATCTGAGAAGCCTTTGCTTGGAAATGGGAAGTCTCAGCAATAGAACTCCCCACCACAAATCTAGAATGATGGCATGGTGGCCCACCTGCCTACCACACGCTTGAGGAACCTGCATACGTAAAAAAGCCTAATGAGAAAGGAAGGAATCGAACCCCCTATTGCTGTTTAGTTGTTTGAGTTTTTTATATATTCTGAATATATTAGCCCTTTGATGTGTATGTACTTTGCAAACACTTTCTCCCATTCTGTAGCTCGTTCCTTCAATTTGTTTATAGTGTCCCTTGCTCTGTGGAAGCCTTTCAATTTGATGTAGCCCCATTTGTGTATTTTTGTTTTAGTTGCCTGTCTTTGTAGTCTTGCTCTAAAAAGCACTGCCCACTCCCATTTCATGTAGCATTTCCCCTATGTTTTCTTCTAGTAGTTTTATGATTTGGCACTTTAAATTCAGGTCTTTGATCCATTTTGAGTTGATTTTGAGTATGGTGAGAGATAGGGGTCTAGTTTCAGTCTTCTGCTTGTGGATATCCAGTTTTCTCAGAACCATGTATTAAAGGGGTTGTCCTTTCTCCATTGCATATTTTTGGCACTTTTGTTGAAAATCAGTTGGCTGCAAGTGCATGGGTTTATTTCTGGACTGTCTATTCTGTTTCATTGGTCTATTTGTCTATTTTTATGCCAGTACCAAGCTGTCTTGGTTATTATATAGCTTTCTAATATATTTTGAAGTCAGGAAGTGTGATACCTCCAACTTTGTTCTTTTGTTTCAAGATTGCTGTAGCTACACAGGGTCTTTTGTGGTTCCATACAGATTTTAAGATTTTTTATTTTCTATTTCTCTGAAGAATATCATTGGTATTTTGATAGGGATTGCATGGAATGTGTAGATTGCTTTAGGTAATATGGACATTTTGATGGTGTTAATTCTTCCAATTCAAGAACATGGAATAGCTTTCCATTTATTTATGTCCTATTCAGTTTTTTCCACCAGTGTTTTATAGTTTTCATTGTAGAGGTCTTTCACCTCTTTGCTTAAATTTACATCTAGGTATTTCATTTTCTTTGGTAGCTATTGTGAATGGTATTTCATTTTTTTTTTTTTGGTAGCTATTGTGAATACTTTATTTCTTCTTCAGATATTTCATTATTGGTTTATAGGAAGGCTATTGATTGATTTTTGTGTGTTGATTTTGTATCCTGCCACTATACTGAACTCATCTATTAGTTCTAGTAATTTTTTGGTAGAGTCTTTAGGGTGTTCTGTGTATATGATCATGTCATCTGCAAATAGGGTGTATTATTCAGGCTTCTCCAGAGAGACAGAACCAACAGGATATGTTATAAATATAAGAGAGAGGATTTATTAGGGGAATTAACATTGTGAAGAGAAGTACCACAATAGTCTGTCTGCAAACTGGTTACTGGTATTGTGGCTCAGTCCAAGTCCGAAGGGCTCAAACCCAGGGAAGGTGATGGTGCCCTTGGTGTAAGTCCTGGAACCCAAAAGGTAAACATTCTGGAGCTCTGATGTCCATGGACAGGAAAGAAGAGTGTATCCCAGCTCCAGCAGTTAGAGAGAGATTCACCTTTTTCCTCTGTTTTTTGTTCTTTCTGGGTCCCCAGTGGATTGGACGGTTCCCACCCATATTGAGGGTGGATCTTTCCCATCCAGTCCACTCAGGCTCTCATGGTAATCTGTTCCAGAAACACCTTCATGGACACACCTAAAAAGACAACTTTACCAGGTTTCTCAGCATTCCTTAATCTAATCAAGTTAACACCTGGAATTAACCCTCACTTAAGGATAGCTTGACTTCCTCCTTTCTAATTTATATGCTCTTTATTGCTTTCTCTTGTCTGATTGTGCTGGCTACAATTTCCAGTACTATGTTGAATAAGTGTGGAGAAAGTGGACATCCGTGTCTTGTTCCAGATCTTAGAGGAAAAGCCTCCAATTTTTATCCATTCAGTATGATACTGTGGGTTTGTCATATATAGCCTTTATTGTACTGAGATACATTCCTTCTCTACCTAATTTGCCGAGTGTTTTTATCATGAAGCAGTGTTGGAGTTTATTAAATGCTTTTTCTGCATCTGTTGAAATGATCATTTTTTCCCCCTTCATTCTTTTGATAGTGATGCATCATGTTTATTGATTTGCATATGTTGGACTCCTTGTGTCCCTGTGATGAACTCACTTGATCATGGTGAATGATCTTTTTAGCATGTTGTTGGATTCTATTTGCTAGTATTTTATTGAGGATCTTTGTTCATTAGGGATATTGGTCTGTAGTTTTTTGTTGTATCTTTTTCCGGTTTTGGTATGAGGTTAACTTTGGCCTCATAGAACAAGTTTGGAAGTATTCCCTCCTCTTCAGTTTTTTGGAAGAATTTGAGAAGAATTGCTATTAGTTCTTCTTTAAATGTTTGGTAGAATTTGGCAGTGAAGCCATCTGGTCCTGGGGTTTTCTTTGTTGGGAGACTTTATTACTGCTTCAATCTCATTACTCGTTATTGGTTTGTTTAGGTTTTTCCAGTTCTTCATTATTCAACCTTGATAAGTTGTATGTGTCCAGGAGTTTATCCTTGTCTTCTAGATTTTCCAGTTTGTTCACATATAGTTGTTCATAGTAGTCTCTTAAGATTCTTTGTATTTCTGTGGTATCAGTTGTAATGTCTCCTTTTTCATTTCTGATTTTATTTGAGTCTTTTTTCTTTTCTTTGTTAGTCTAGCTAAAGGTTTATCAATTTTGCTTGTCTTTTCGAAAAACCAACTCTTTGTTTCACTGATTTTTTGTATTTTTTAAAAATCTCTAATTCATTTATTTCTGCTCTGATCTTTATTATTTCTTTCCTTCTACTGATTTTGGGTTTATTCTTGTTTTTACAGCTCCTTGGGGTATAACTTTAGGTTGTTTATTTGGAGTCTTTTTTCTTTTCTGATGTAGACATTTATTGCTGTAAACTTCCCTCTTAGAACTGCTTTTGCTGTATTCCCATAGGTTCTGGTATGTTGTCATTTGTCTCCAGGAATTTTCTAATTTCCTTTTTTGATTTCTTCTTTGACCCATTCATTGTTTAGGAACATATTGTTTAATTTCCATGTATTTGTACAATTTCTAGTGTCCCTTTTGTTGTTGATTTCTAGTTTTATTACATTTTGGTCAGACAATGTAGTTGATATGATTTCAGTTTTTTAAAATTCGTTGAGACTTGTTATGTGACCTAGCATATGGTCTATTCTAGGGAATGTTTCATGTGCTGCTGTGAAGAATGTATATTGTGTAACTCTTGGGTGAGATGTTCTATAAATGTCCATTAGGTCAAGTTGGCCTGTAGTAGAGATTAATACTGATGTTTCCTGGTTAACTTTCTGTCTGGATGATCTGTCTTTTGCCAAAAGTGGGGTATGAAAGTCCCTTGCTATTACTGTGTTGGAGTCTATTTCTCCCATTAGGTCTAATAATAATTACTTTATATAAGTGGGTATGCCAGAGTTGAGTGGGTATATATTTAGGATTGTTATATCCTCTTGTTGAATTGATTCTTTTATCAATGACCTTCTTTATCTTCCCTTAGCTTGAAGTCTATTTTGTCTGATATAAGTATAGCTACTCCTGCTGGTTTTTGGTATCCAACACATGAAATATTTTTTTCCATCCCTTCACTTTCAGATGGTTTGTCTTTATAGGTGAAGTGAGTTTCTTAAAGGGAGCATATTGTTGTTTCTTGTTTTATAATCCATTGAGCCACTCTGTGTCTTTTAATTGGGGCATTTAATCTGTTTACATTCAGAGTTAGTACTGATATGTAGGGACTTGTTACTGACATTTTGTTCCTTTTTTTCTGATTGTTTTGTTGATCCTTTTTTCCAGTCTTACTGTCTTCCTTTGTGGTTGAGTGGTTTTCTCTAGATTGAGTGGTTAGTGTATTTTGATATGTTGCTATTTATTTTAGTATGTCTCATAAGTTTTTGTGTTATGGTTACCATGAGGCTTACAAAAAGCATATTATAGTTATAACAGATTTAGACTAATAACAACTTAACTTTGATATCTAAGAAAAAAACCAAAGGCAACTCTGTGCTTTGGCATCATCCCTGCCCCCAATCCTAACAACTTCTTGACAATTTGTTTGAAGTCACATCTTTTAATATTGCCTATCTCCTATATGGTTGTTGTATATGTTAGTGTCCTGTTAGATTTGTCCTTTAGTCTTTATGCTAAGGATGTAAGTGGAGGTAAGTGGATGTAAGGATTCACCACCCTTATGATATTGGAGTATTTTGAGGTTGTCTGTGAACTTACTTTACTAATGAATTATGTACCTTCAAATGTTTTCTTGCCTCACCTCAGTGTTGTCTTTCAGATTGAACACTCTCATTAGCATTTCTTGTAATGCAGGTCTGTTGTTGATGAATTCCCTTAGCTTTTGTTTGTCTGGGAAAGACTTTATTTTTCCTTCATATTTGAAGGTTAGTTTTGCTGGATAGAGAATTCTTGGCTGACAGTCTTTTTCCTTCAGCACTGTGAATATATCACCCCATTCTCTTCTACCCTGTAGGGTTTCTACTGAGAAATCTGCTGAGAGATGTATTAGGACTGCATTGAATGTTATGTGTTTCTTTTCTCTTGCTGCTTTCAGTATTCTTTCTTTGTCTTTGGTTTTTGATAATTTGATTATGATGTACCTTGGGGTGTTCCTCCTTGGATTGAATGTGATTGGTGACCTCTGAGCTTCCTGTACCTGGATGCTGACATCTTTCTCCATATTTGAGAAATATTCAACCATTATTTTTTTGAATATGCTTTCTTCATCTCTTCCTTTTTCCTCTCCTTTTGGTATGCTAATTATGCATAGGTTATTTCACTTGAGGGAGTCCTATATTTGCTGTATTTCTGTTTCATTTTTTATTATTCTTTTTTCTTTTTGCTCCGATTTGATAATTTCATATGGTCTGTCTTTGAGCTCACTGATTCTTTCCTCTGTTTGAGTCTGCTGTTGGAGCTTTCTATAGAGTTTTTCTGTTCAGATAATGTATTCTTTATTTCTAGAATTTCTTTTTTTTTAATTGATTCAATTCCTTTGCAAAGTTTCTTATTCTGCTCTTGGATTGTTTTTCAGATATCATTTAATTTTCTATCTGTATCTTCTTGTTACTCCCTGAACATCCTTAAGGGGGCTATTTTGAATTCTGTCAGACATTTCATAAATCTGCTGTTCCTATGGGTCCATTGCTGGTGCTTTGTTTGTTTCCTTTGTTAATGTTATATTTCTGTTTTTTCTTGATCTTTGTGTCTTTACATTGATGTCTGGGCATTTGAGGAGACTACTACCTCTTCTAGGTTTTATAGGTGTTCTTTGGTGGTGTTAGACCTTTACTGGTTAATATCAAAGCTTTGTCTCTGTTCTGTGGTTTTGGTTAATTCCAAAATTGGAGGAACTTCCTGTGGGGACCAGCTCTGGAACTGGTGGTTACACTAAATTGCTGCTTTGTTGCGAATTTTCTGGAGAGGGCTTTTTTTTTTTTTTAAAGATGACCGGTAAGGGGATCTTAACCCTTGACTTGGTGTTGTCAGCACCACGCTCAGCCAGTGAGCAAACCGGCCATCCCTATATGGGATCCGAACCCGGGGCCTTGGTGTTATCAGCACCACACTCTCCCGAGTGAGCCACGGGCCGGCCCTGGAGAGGGCTTTTTGTACAGACCAAATTTTAATCATTGGCCTTTTAAGGTCTTCTGGGTCTTGTAAAGTCAGATACACCGGGCTTTTTGTGCAGACCAAATTTTAATCATTGGCCTTTTAAGGTCTTCTGGGTCTTGTAAAGTCAGATACACCTGTGCTTTGTGGAAATTCTGGCCTGGGACTGAGTCTTTTCAGCAAAGTACGCCCCCTACAGTTCTGTCATCCTGACCAGTCTCTACTGAGTAGGCTTGTGCTGATGCGAAGGCAGATCTGCTGCCCACTTCACATTGCAGTGTTCTCTCAGTGGGCCAGCCTCGCCCTGCACTCCAAATGCTTCCTGTGTGGTGGGCCATGTGCCAGTTTCTCGCAGTGACTCACTAGCCTCTGGGTGGTTTCTTTCTTCAGTTGGTTCCTGGGTGGTGCACAGGAACCCTGTCAGCAGTCTCGATGGCCTGGGATGTGCTTGGAGAACCTCTTTTCCTCTGCAGACTCCAGGCAACTTCATACAAAGGGCACAGCTATCGCCTTTGCTGGCTCCTGCTTCCTGTGCTGTAGCTTCTTCCTGCCTCTACCAGGGCCAGCTGTGAAGCAGCTGGGGCTTGAAACAGTCGGAGCAGTTTCTTCTTTTTCTCACCATGGCTTCTCCCACCTTCACAAACTCCACGGGTCTCCCCTTCTCATCCCCCAAGCTCCAGTGTTCCCATGTTGGTAGTCGTTGCTTTTAAATAGTTGTAAATTGGTCAATTGTGGAGGAGAGTGACACTGGGGACCATCTATTCTGCCATCTTGATGATGTCCCCCTAGACTTTTTATAAAATTATAATAATCCAAACTGTTTGGCATTGGCATAAAAATAGGGAAAAAATCAATGAAACAGACTAGAGAGTCCAGATATAGACCCAGACACATATGGACAAGTGATTTTTGGCAAAAGTACAAAAACAGTGAAGTGGAAAAGGGATAGTTGTTCCAACAAAAAAATTTTTTAAGTTTGATTCATACCCTGCACCACAAAATTAACTCAAAATGGAAAGATATAAATATAAATGCTAACATTATAAAACTGCTAGAAGAAAACATGAGAAAATTCCTGTGACCTTGGATTAGGCAACAATTTCTCAGATATACCACTAAAAACATGATGCAAAAGAGAAAATTTTGATAAATTCAACTTCATCAAAATTTAAAACTGCTCTTCAAAAGACATTGTTAAGAGATGAAAAGACAAGCCACAGTCTGAAAGAACATAGTTGTAAAGCATATATCTGATAAAGAACTTCTACCCAGATATAACAAACTCTTAAAACTCAGTAATAAAACAAAGAATCCAATAAAATGGACAGACTTGAATAGACATTTTGATAAGAAGATATATGGATGGCAAATAAAGACATGAAAAGATGCTCAACATCATTAAATGCAAATTAAATCCACAGTGAATACCCTCTTCATACCTATTAGAATGTCTAAAATTAAAAAGACTAACCATACCAAGTGTAGGTGACTATGGGAAGCAACAATATAAAATGGTACAACCACTTTGGAAAACAGTTTGGTAGCTTCTTAATAAACACCACATGATTCAGCTTTTCCACTCATACGTATTGATCCAAGCGAAAAGGAAGCATATGTTCACACAAAGATGAATGTTCAGAGCAGCTCTATTTGTAGTAGCCCAATACTGGAAGCAACCGAGATTCCCATCACATGGGGAAATGATAAACCGTATTGATCCAAGCGAAAAGGAAGCATATGTTCACACAAAGATGAATGTTCAGAGCAGCTTTATTTGTAGTAGCCCAATACTGGAAGCAACCGAGATTCCCATCACATGGGGAAATGATAAACCAATTGTGGTGCAGTAGCCCCTCTGTATCTGTGGTTTTATTTTCAGTGTTTCAACTGTTTGCAATCAATCATGGTCCAAAAATATTAAGTGGAAAATAACAGAAATAAACAATTCAGAAGATTTTGATCATGGGCTGTTCAGAGTAGCATGATGAGATCTCATGCTGTCCTGCTCTGTCCTGCCGGGGATATGAATCATTCCTTTGTCCAATGTATCTACACTGTATACGCTCTCTGCCTGCTAGTCACTTAGGAGCCACCTCAGTTATCACATCGACTGTCACGGTATAGCAGTGCTTGTATTCAAGTAACCCTTATTTTACTTCATAAATGGCCCCAAAGCTCAAGAGTAGTGATGCTTGCAATTTGGATATGCCAAAGATAAGCTGTAAAGTGCTTCTTTGAGGGAAAAGATGAAAGTTCTCAGAAAGGAAAAAAAATCATATGCTGAGTTTACTAATGTTTATGATAAAAATGAATCTTCTATCCACAAAATTGTGAAGAAAAGAGAAATTTATGCTAGTTTTGCTCGTGTACCTCCAGCTGTAAAAGTTATAGTCAGAGTGCTTAGTTAAGATGGAAAAGACATGAAATTTGTGGATGGAAGACATGAACAGAAACATGTTCCTATTGAAGGCGACTGAGTTCAGTACTATCTACAGTTCCAGGCATCCAGGGGTCTTGGAACGTATCCCCTGCAGATAAGGGAGGGGGGAGCCTACTGTATACCCATACAGTGGAACACTACTCAGCAATAAAAAAAATGAATGAACTCTTGATACGTGCAACAACATGGATGAATCTCAAAATAATTAGGCTGGGTGTAAGATTCCGTTATATAAAATTATATAATGCAAACTAATCTATAGTGACAGAAAGCAAATCAGTGGTTGTGTGGGGCTGTGGGCCCAAGGAGGGATGAAAGGGAAGGATTACAAATGGGCATGAGGAAAATTTTGAAGGTGATGAATGTGTACACTGTCTTAACTGTGATAATCGTTTCACAAGTGTATACATAGGTCAAAACATAAAATTGTATACTTTAAATATGTGCAGTTTATTGTATGTCAGTTATACCTCAGTAACGATTTTTGATAAAGAAAAAGCAGACTAGACTCTCAGGGGATTAACTGTGATTTCCACACCCAGCAGGGAGGTTGTGCCACCTGTTGGCATGGTCCAGTTAGCACTACCATTCCACCCAGTGGTGTTTGCCTGCCTAGCTCTCAGCACAGGCCTCTAGTGCCCTCCAAGGAAGACATGGCTTCCTCCACAATAAACCAGGGACTCCTTCATCTCCTTCAAAGCTCTGTACCCTTTACAGTAGGCTGAAGAGTGGCCTCTAAAAATATCCAAGTTCTAATCCCTGGAGCCTGTGAATATTATTTTATATGGCAAAAGAGACTGTAGATTTGATTACATTGAGATCTTGAGATGGGAAGATTATCTTGGATTATCTAAATTGGCCCTAAATGCAATCACAAGTGTCTACATGCAGAAAGAAATTTGATGGCAGATGAAGAGGCAATGGTGAGATGGAAGCAGCGGGAGAAAAGGTGATGTGATGTGGGGCCAGGCGCCCAAGGAATGAGGACAGTTTCCCCAAGCAAAGGACTCTCCTCTAGAGCCTCCAGGGGGCAGCACATCCCTCCTGATGCCTTAATTTCAGCCCAGGGAAATGGATTTTGGACTTCTGACCTCCAGGACTGTAAGAGAATAAATAAATAGAGAGCACCAACTTCGATAATCTGTTGCAGCAGCCACAGGAAACTCAGACACCCTCCCTGGATGGGAAAATGAGCTTGGAGAGGAGACTGTATTAACTGAATTTGCCCTTCTAAGGGCAATGAGGGAACTCACTAGTATCTCTCTTGCTAAAAGCTGTAAACACAGAACACAAGTAAATCTCTAGCAGGCCACACAAATGCTGTGACTGTTCTGTAACACTGCCATGCATTCTCCCATGTTAAAGCAGTTCACAGCTCAGGGATTTTTGTTTTTAAAATGTTGCCCCAGGATCATGTGGGGTTTACTTATACAGAGAGTTAACTTACACAGCGTGCTCTACCATTGTGTAAACAAATGGAAGAATATCTAAATGTCACTTTATATATTTACTACTGTCTACTTCCCTTCTTTGCCACTGAAACCTGTAAAGGGAAAAACTGATCAAATAATCTGAATTGCTAGGAAAGAACCGTAAGTTCCTATATGGTGAGATGGATGGATGATGTATAGATAACTAGACTACTATTTGAATTTATCTTCTGAAATCCCCCAATAAATCTAACAAAATATTAGTCTACAAAAGTCACTTTTAGTCATAAAATTCAATTTCTTCATCTTTCAGTTTAGAAGAGAGAAATAAACATTTGGAAGATTTAATTAGAAAGCCCAGAGGGAGAGCCAGAAAACTAAGGTAAGTTTTCCTTTCTTTTTTAAAAATACTAATGTTTTTAACTTTAAAATATATATAATTTATTAATAAATTATAAAATTTAAAATTATAAATAAAATATATAAAACAATATAAAATATTAATATATATTAAAATATATAAATAATAAATTGTAAAATTATAGTAAAATTTATTAATTTTGATAATATTAAAATATATATAATAAATAATATATGTTTAAGAATGTTTTTCCTTATGTCAATTTAATAACAAGATAAATTATGTGAAAGTGCTTGGTACTTTGCCTAGCTAGCATAAAATAGTTGTTTAATAAATGTTCTTTGTAGAACCTGAATTGGAAAGCTGGGTTCTGTACCCTCATGGAACATACAATCACCCCTAAGGAAGATACTATAAAGATTATGAGCTAAGATTTTGTCTATAGCAAAACTGCTTACCCTGCATTTATCTTATGACCAGATTTTCTTACAATAATATTAAATCTTATAATCTGTTATTTTAGAAGAGTCTCAATATCTGATGCTACAAGATATATACACAAACCTGTGGGGTTAAGAACACAGTAGGATGATAAAATGGGACTTCTCCTGACTCAGTTCCTTAGTTGCTAATAAAGCAGTTACCAGTTCCCAAAGTGAGAGTGGGTTTTCCCCACGTGCAGAGTTTCTGAAGAAAATTATTTCAAAGAATCCATACCAAGACTCCTATCCTTTGGCCAGGCCCAGGTTATAAAAAGTGAGGAGAATGGGGAAGACTGAAGAAGAGATTTCTTGGAATCTGTCATGTCATGAGCTCTCATATTCCCCAAGTAATTCTACCTATTTTATCTAAAGCCTTATGAGGGATTTCCAGGGAATCATCTAGAGAGCTTTGCAATATGTTCCCTAAAAGCTGGGAAACATAGAGGACCAGTGAGTCACTCACGCCTGAGAAAACTCAAGCAAGCTGTGCCTGTGTGACAGAGGGGCTGTGTTGGGCTAGCTCTTCTTCCTAAGCTTGTCAGGACAAAGGATGGATGTAATAATTCCTTAAGAACCGTGCAGGTGAGAGTTGCATTTATCTTGGGCTCTGCCCGAGGCAGCCTGGAGGGAAACCAGCAGCATGAAACTGGAAGAGAATGCTATAGTATTAGGGGCTGATGAAGTATTATTAAGTGACCACCCGGAAGAGAGATGCATCAGCCAGGGACAGGGGAACTGCAGGACACAGAGGTGCCTACCACTGGCACAGAATCAGCTTTAGTTATTTGCCAGGTCAAGACTCCGAAGCCACCAAGCCGAGTAAGAACTGTCCTATCGCCTTACCTTACTCCTCCTCCCTCCTCTGCTCCTGCAAAAGAGCAGAAACTGACCTCCAGAGGCAGGGGACGTGTCCACGAGCTACAGGTCTGAGCTGACAGAGAGGGAGAAGTCCTGGTTTTGAATGAAGACCAAGTGATTGATTAATATTATGATTGGACATGCTACTTATTGAATTGAGACTGTGTTTATGCCTCACAGTGAGAACTGACTGTTACCTTGGAGTGAGCAGAAATCATTGGTTCTACTGTGTATTCACCCAATAGCAAAGGAAAAGCTTCCCTGAGTGAATAAGGCTTAAAGTAGAAGTGGGAGACCAAAATTAAAGTTACATTTTGATTGCTTCATGAGTCATGTTTGTTTAGCATCCCATCTGCAAATACAACCATGTTTTGAAAATCATAACCCCTTTGCAGATTTAAACTAGTGTTTGCAAAGTGATAGGTTAACTATGAGGTTTTTCCTAATACGAAAGAATGTGATCTGATGCCTGCCATATTACATATGCTCAGTAAATGCTAAATTAAACTGAATATGGATCTTCTCTGAGTTGCTAAGAGAAACTATGGAATATTTTTTCTAGATTCACTTAAAAATTTGCATATAAATTTACACGAGTATCACCAATTCAGACGTTTGTTTACTTATACTTGGCCTATTTTCACAATTGATTTGAGGCCTATTTGTATACATTGAGACTGGCCTCGAAGCAAGGGGGTGAGATGGGGCAGAAGAGCTCTCAAGGCCCTTGTTCCAGCTGAGAAGGCCGTTTGTTAGAAAACTTTAGACCTATGTCAGCCTTCAGCCATCACCATCTCTGAAGCCTCCGATTGAGAACACTCAGCACGTGAACAACAAGCTTTAGACTATGTCTGCATCATCTCAAAATTATGGTGCTGCTTTGCCAGGTGTCTTCGGTAATGCAAACAGTGGGAAATAGAGATATAAAAGTGAGTATTTTAATAGTCTCAAATGTGTTATTTTTGCCTCTTCATCACTTTCAAGGAAATCATTAGGTTTTCAAGGCATAGACAGAATCTTATCCTACATACATCTATGACAATGCTAAATGTAAGGAGACTGTGGCTCACGTTTTTAAGTACAGTGAGAATGATCCACATAGTACATACTGAGAAGCTTTATCTTAATTTTTTTAGGGTTTCATGGTTCTATCCTAAATGAAAATTTCTTCTTGAAAGTGAGGGAAGTCGGGCCAGCCCGGTGGCGCACTGCTACAGTGTGCCGCTTGAGAGTGCGGCGGCACTCCCGCTGAGGGTTCGGATCCCACATACAGACTGGCCGCTCACTGGCTGAGCGAGGCGCGGGAGCAACACCGAGGGTTGCGATCCCGTTGCCGGTCCCCTGTCCGGTACGGGGGCAACACTGAGGGAAGAGGACTAAAATAGTGAACAATGGTGAACAACTATCTGTTACTCAGCGTATTACTTCCCTCACTTTCTTTTTTTTTTTTTTTTTGTCTTTTTTCGGGACCGGCAACGGATCGCAACCCTCAGTGTTGCCCCCGTACCGGACAGGGGACCGGCAACGGGATCGCAACCCTCGGTGTTGCTCCCGCGCCTCGCTCAGCCAGTGAGCGGCCAGTCTGTATGTGGGATCCGAACCCTCGGGCGGGAGCGCCGCCGCGCTTCCCAAGCGGCGCACTATCCAGTGCGCCACCCGGCCGGCCCCAAGCCATGAATTCCTTTTTTTTTTTTTTTTTGTCTTTTTTCGGGACCGGCAACGGATCGCAACCCTCAGTGTTGCCCCCGTACCGGACAGGGGACCGGCAACGGGATCGCAACCCTCGGTGTTGCTCCCGCGCCTCGCTCAGCCAGTGAGCGGCCAGTCTGTATGTGGGATCCGAACCCTCGGGCGGGAGCGCCGCCGCGCTTCCCAAGCGGCGCACTATCCAGTGCGCCACCCGGCCGGCCCCAAGCCATGAATTCCTTTTTTTTTTTTTTTTTGTCTTTTTTCGGGACCGGCAACGGATCGCAACCCTCAGTGTTGCCCCCGTACCGGACAGGGGACCGGCAACGGGATCGCAACCCTCGGTGTTGCTCCCGCGCCTCGCTCAGCCAGTGAGCGGCCAGTCTGTATGTGGGATCCGAACCCTCGGGCGGGAGCGCCGCCGCGCTTCCCAAGCGGCGCACTATCCAGTGCGCCACCCGGCCGGCCCCAAGCCATGAATTCCTTTTTTTTTTTTTTTTTGTCTTTTTTCGGGACCGGCAACGGATCGCAACCCTCAGTGTTGCCCCCGTACCGGACAGGGGACCGGCAACGGGATCGCAACCCTCGGTGTTGCTCCCGCGCCTCGCTCAGCCAGTGAGCGGCCAGTCTGTATGTGGGATCCGAACCCTCGGGCGGGAGCGCCGCCGCGCTTCCCAAGCGGCGCACTATCCAGTGCGCCACCCGGCCGGCCCCAAGCCATGAATTCCTTTTTTTTTTTTTTTTTGTCTTTTTTCGGGACCGGCAACGGATCGCAACCCTCAGTGTTGCCCCCGTACCGGACAGGGGACCGGCAACGGGATCGCAACCCTCGGTGTTGCTCCCGCGCCTCGCTCAGCCAGTGAGCGGCCAGTCTGTATGTGGGATCCGAACCCTCGGGCGGGAGCGCCGCCGCGCTTCCCAAGCGGCGCACTATCCAGTGCGCCACCCGGCCGGCCCCAAGCCATGAATTCCTTTTTTTTTTTTTTTTTGTCTTTTTTCGGGACCGGCAACGGATCGCAACCCTCAGTGTTGCCCCCGTACCGGACAGGGGACCGGCAACGGGATCGCAACCCTCGGTGTTGCTCCCGCGCCTCGCTCAGCCAGTGAGCGGCCAGTCTGTATGTGGGATCCGAACCCTCGGGCGGGAGCGCCGCCGCGCTTCCCAAGCGGCGCACTATCCAGTGCGCCACCCGGCCGGCCCCAAGCCATGAATTCCTTTTTTTTTTTTTTTTTGTCTTTTTTCGGGACCGGCAACGGATCGCAACCCTCAGTGTTGCCCCCGTACCGGACAGGGGACCGGCAACGGGATCGCAACCCTCGGTGTTGCTCCCGCGCCTCGCTCAGCCAGTGAGCGGCCAGTCTGTATGTGGGATCCGAACCCTCGGGCGGGAGCGCCGCCGCGCTTCCCAAGCGGCGCACTATCCAGTGCGCCACCAGGCCGGCCCCAAGCCATGAATTCCTTTGTTTCCCCTGCAGGACATCCTTTTTCTCTCCAGGTTGGCAGGCAGTTTCTTCCTACTACCAACCAAATTTTAAAAAACACTAACTCTGAAATCCTTTGGAATTAAAACCCAGATGAAGGGAAGACTTGTCTTTTAAGACCTCACCCTTATAATTTCTACCTTGTCATAGTTTTGAGGAATTAGTTCTGAATTTATTTTTATTTTTTTATTTTTTTCCTTTTTGTCTTTTTTCGTGACCGGTAACGGGATCGCAACCCTCGGTGTCATGCCCGCACCGCGCTCAACCAGTGAGCGGACCGGTCTCTATATGGGATCCAAACCCTCGGCGGGAGCGCTGCCCTCTACCGAGTGCGCCACCGGGCCGGCCCTAGTTCTGAATTTAAACAAGGGGCCTGGTTTTGTGAGGAAAATAAATGTATATAACATGCACATTACCCTTTTGATAAATCCCAGAACCAGGCTGCTGGTATAGCTATTGATCAAAACATACCTTGGGTGGAAGGAAAGAAATATATTTTATCTCACTGAAGTTAATTTTGTACTTAAATTAGTCAGGTAAGTACAAGAGGAAAATATATGTAGAGTGTATATCTGGCCCTGAAGGAAGTGCTGAATAAATAAAAGCTATTATTATCTTTGTTATTTTTCTTAAGGAACTCTGTAAGACAGGTTGTACATAAATTTTGAAACAGAAAATTTGTTAATTTCTCAAATTCAAAGAGTTGGAACATAACATGACAAACTAAACCATGAGAAATGAATGCACAATGAGTTAGTTTCATTTCAGAAAATTAAGCACTGAAAGCTTTGGAAGTAATTCAGTTTTAAAAAGGGACATTATTATTATTAATTTCATGGGATATTCTAGTGAAAATTAAAATACAATAGGAGAAAGGCAACTATTAAGATAAAGATGGCTAATGCAGTGTCCAGCATCTGCACACAAATGTGATGAAGCAGGCGAGAGGAAGCATTGACACAGGTTGTCTACAGACCGGCCTGTGTGCATAAGGGCTGTATCTAACACAGGTACTATAAGACATTTATGATCTTTACCTCCAGCTTGTCTCAAAGTGAATGTGCCTCCCTTGGCATATGGCTCAATGATGCAGAGTCTAAGCCAGCCCTCCTTTCAATAGACATTTAATGACTTTCAATAAACTGTGTGACAGGCTTTGTGTCAGATGTCAAGGATACAAAGAAAAATGAGGCAAAGATCACAAGCAGTACATAATATATTGAGGGAGATTAGTAAATTGTTCTAGAACAGTGTATAGATGTAACTGTGAGAGGAAATGGCCCTGGACCATGTGAGAAAACCTCAGGGAAGATTTTCCAGAAATGAGGACACCTGAGCCAGTCTTCACCACTGACTAGGTATTTCTGAGAAAGAGGAGGAAGGCACGAGCACACGAGGGCGTGGAGGCCTGAGACACCCTGCTACGTTCCCTCAAGTGGAAGTAGTGTCTAAGACCCAAGTTCTTCATAGGGCAAGAGATGAGAAGGAAGAGCATTACATGCTGTGCTGAGAAATTTGAACTTTATCCTGATAAGAAGCTCTGAAGGATTTTAAGTAGAGGAGTGATGTGGTTGGGTGTGCATTTGTGAAAGATCACCTTAATAGTGATATAAAGGGTAGACTGATGGTGACACTAGAATCAGGACTACCAGTTAAGCTACTGTTACAGTGCTCCAGGTGAGAAAAGCTAAGGCCTGGATGTAAAATGGTGGCAGTGGAAATAAAAAGAAAGATGCAGATGCAAAGTAATTTCAAAGGTAAAAAGATGTGGTCATGGGTTAGCTCTAGGAGTGAAGAGAGAGGGGCCTAGGAAGCCTAGTAGAGTTCGGGGTGGACAGTGGTCACCCTAACTGAGGTAGAGAAGACAATAGGGACAGCTAGCTGGTTTGCAGGGAGAGAGATGATAAGTTTGAGGTTGCTGTGAAATGTGTGTGAAGATATTTAGTAAGCAATTATGATGCCAGAGGAGAGGGTCGGGGAAGGCCCGGTAGTCGGCCTCAACCCACCCCATCCTCTTACCAGGTTCTTGACTCTACCACAGAAAAGAATTTAAGGGCAGAGTCACAGTAGAAAAGGAGAACAGGTTTAATGTAGTGAATAAACAGATTTCACAGAGAGAGTGTGGCCTAGCTCCAGAGACCAAGCAGGGCCCACACCAAGTTTAATATAAAAGTAAGAAATACACACTTAAAGTTTAGTACAGAGTGCAGGCTGGCTCAAGAGAATGAATAAACAGATTTCACAGAGAGAGTGTGGCCTAGCTCCAGAGACCAAGCAGGGCCCACACCAAGTTTAATGCAAAAGTAAGAAATACACACTTAAAGTTTAGTACAGAGTGCAGGCTGGCTCAAGAGAGTGAGCAGGTGCTTGCTGAAAGTAAGTTTGACACAAAAGAAAGCACACACACCTCAGCCAGCTAAGTGCAGTTGGCCTCAGGAAAGGGAGCGACAACCCTGCCTTCTGCCAGCATTTGGCTTCTATAGTTTCGCTATCTAATACATATTTATGATATCTAACGAATGCAAATTCCCCTTTACTGAGCATGATTGGCTATTAAGGTTTCTACTGAGCATGCGTAGCCACTTGATTTGCATGTCAGCCCTTTAAGGTCTCAATTTCCCTGTGCTGGTGCTGGAAAGAAGTCCAGCAAGCAACAGTACCTCTCCTCTAGAGGAGGCCTTAGAGGAGGGGTCTGAGACCTCAGGGAATGGCTTGAAACCCAGAGGTGTCCTGAAACCTGAACCCATGGAAACTGAGCACCTCCTGTCTCAGTTACATATTTGCTGAGAGGCTCCAGTGGTCAGGGAATGGACTGAAGATAAAGGAGAGAGGAGGGATCATTGAGTAAATAAGATCTCAGAAGAGAAGAGAGTCTAGGTTCCACAGCACAGCCTAGGGAGAGGAACACCACTTCCTCTGAGGCTGCCAGACAGGAAATCAGGATGGCATGCACAAGGCAGCTGTGAGCTGTGGTGTGGTAAGTTGAGGGAGCTCACCACTGAAAGTTTCACCATCTTCTTATAGTAGAAAGCTTGAGGAGAGGGGTGGGCTTTGGAAACAGCCACAGCTTCTACCTTCACAGAGCAAAGCTTTGGCTCTCACTGCATGAGACCACAAAGTGGCACCAGTTCCTCCCCTCCCCTCCAGATTCCTGAGCACTTACTGGCTTTCCTCTCCTTCCCTCGAGTCCCTTGTCTAGTCTCTTGTCCCCTTGATTCTGACCCCTCACATCTCCTTGAGGACTTCTCCATCAATTATTTTTACTCTCTCACACCTTTATAACTCTTTATTGAATTCTTACCCCAGCCTTAAAAAAAAAAAAAAAAACCCAAAAAACCCTTCCTGCAACCTTTTCTTCTTCTAAAGCTGTCATTCTTCCTGTCTTTTCACTCCTCATTATACCTTGTGAAAGACTGTAATTTACAGTTTACAAAACACTTTCACATATTATCTTAATCAAGTAGGCTTTCTAAACTCATAGTGTTTCTGGTAACTATTTTCCCATATTGCCAGTCTTCTAACTCTCATTTTTAAAGGCTATGGAATATTTTACGGAGGATATATGTATCATAATTTATCTAATTCAATTTTATTGACAAGTTTTCAAGTCCTTATTCCATAGTCCAGCATCTGATGCCTTCCAGTCCCCAAACTGCTTATGTGCCTTTGCCCATGTTGTTTCCTTTTCCTGGAATGCCCTTCCCTGCCCACTGAATATCTTTCCTTCTACACCACCACTACCCAATTCCTCATATTTAAAACATTTGGACCCTTCCAGGCCTGACTTAAATATTACCCTCGTCCTCATCTGAAAGGAATACCTCTCCCCTCTGTTTGATCTGTGACTCTCTAATGAGACAGTATGGAATAGCAAAAAGAGCACTTGACATGGAATCATAAGATTTAGGTTCGAGTCCTTGTTCCTTCATACTAGCTGTTTTGAGAAACAGTTCACAGTCACTCTAATTTAAAAACAATTATAGGGGCCGCCCGTGGCTCACTCAGGAGAGTGTGGTGCTGATAACACCAAGGCCACAGGTTCGGATCCCTATGTAGGGATTGGGCCAGTTAGCTCACTTGGGAGAGCGACAACACCAAGCCAACGGTTAAGGTCCCCTTACTGGTCATCTTTTAAAAAAAACCTTAATTGGGCCGGCCCGTGGCTCACTCAGGAGAGTGTGGTGCTGATAACACCAAGGCCATGGGTTCAGATCCCTATGTAGGGATTGGGCCAGTTAGCTCACTTGGGAGAGCGACAACACCAAGCCAACGGTTAAGGTCCCCTTACTGGTCATCTTTTAAAAAAAACCTTAATTGGGCCGGCCCGTGGCTCACTCAGGAGAGTGTGGTGCTGATAACACCAAGGCCATGGGTTCAGATCCCTATGTAGGGATTGGGCCAGTTAGCTCACTTGGGAGAGCGACAACACCAAGCCAACGGTTAAGGTCCCCTTACTGGTCATCTTTTAAAAAAAACCTTAATTGGGCCGGCCCGTGGCTCACTCAGGAGAGTGTGGTGCTGATAACACCAAGGCCATGGGTTCAGATCCCTATGTAGGGATTGGGCCAGTTAGCTCACTTGGGAGAGCGACAACACCAAGCCAACGGTTAAGGTCCCCTTACTGGTCATCTTTTAAAAAAAACCTTAATTGGGCCGGCCCGTGGCTCACTCAGGAGAGTGTGGTGCTGATAACACCAAGGCCATGGGTTCAGATCCCTATGTAGGGATTGGGCCAGTTAGCTCACTTGGGAGAGCGACAACACCAAGCCAACGGTTAAGGTCCCCTTACTGGTCATCTTTTAAAAAAAACCTTAATTGGGCCGGCCCGTGGCTCACTCAGGAGAGTGTGGTGCTGATAACACCAAGGCCATGGGTTCAGATCCCTATGTAGGGATTGGGCCAGTTAGCTCACTTGGGAGAGCGACAACACCAAGCCAACGGTTAAGGTCCCCTTACTGGTCATCTTTTAAAAAAAACCTTAATTGGGCCGGCCCGTGGCTCACTCAGGAGAGTGTGGTGCTGATAACACCAAGGCCATGGGTTCAGATCCCTATGTAGGGATTGGGCCAGTTAGCTCACTTGGGAGAGCGACAACACCAAGCCAACGGTTAAGGTCCCCTTACTGGTCATCTTTTAAAAAAAACCTTAATTGGGCCGGCCCGTGGCTCACTCAGGAGAGTGTGGTGCTGATAACACCAAGGCCATGGGTTCAGATCCCTATGTAGGGATTGGGCCAGTTAGCTCACTTGGGAGAGCGACAACACCAAGCCAACGGTTAAGGTCCCCTTACTGGTCATCTTTTAAAAAAAACCTTAATTGGGCCGGCCCGTGGCTCACTCAGGAGAGTGTGGTGCTGATAACACCAAGGCCATGGGTTCAGATCCCTATGTAGGGATTGGGCCAGTTAGCTCACTTGGGAGAGCGACAACACCAAGCCAACGGTTAAGGTCCCCTTACTGGTCATCTTTTAAAAAAAACCTTAATTGGGCCGGCCCGTGGCTCACTCAGGAGAGTGTGGTGCTGATAACACCAAGGCCATGGGTTCAGATCCCTATGTAGGGATTGGGCCAGTTAGCTCACTTGGGAGAGCAGTTTTGTTGTGTCAGAGAGCAGAGACACAAGACTTGCTGAAGGGGAATAGAGGCCTAGGGAGAGTTTTGTTTTTTAAGGGGGGCAATAATTAACAGTATACTTGTATGTTGATGGGAGCAGTGGATTAGAGAAGAACTTGCTTGTGAGTTATAGAAGAGTGCTATATTCAGAACCACATGTCTCTGAGCAGCAGATGGGATCTAAGCCACAAATGGTGGCTGTCCTGATGTGCCTATAAACATCGTTTCATTGTAACAGTAAGGAGGGCAGAGCCTTAGTGTACAGGTGCAGGTAGGTGGTGGGTTTTGTGGTGAGTGAGCAGGTGGTTTGGGTTTCATCTGTTCTTTGTAGAGAAGCTTGAGCTGGGCAAGGACCGAGGCGGTTTTGTTGTGTCAGAGAGCAGAGACACAAGACTTGCTGAAGGGGAATAGAGGCCTAGGGAGAGTTTTGTTTTTTAAGGGGGGCAATAATTACAGTATACTTGTATGTTGATGGGAGCAGTGGATTAGAGAAGAACTTGCTTGTGAGTTATAGAAGAGTGCTATTTTCAGAACCACATGTCTCTGAGCAGCAGATGGGATCTAAGCCACAAATGGTGGCTGTCCTGATGTGCCTATAAACATCGTTTCATTGTAACAGTAAGGAGGGCAGAGCCTTAGTGTACAGGTGCAGGTAGGTGGTGGGTTTTGTGGTGAGTGAGCAGGTGGTTTGGGTTTCATCTGTTCTTTGTAGAGAAGCTTGAGCTGGGCAAGGACCGAGGCCCTCCTTATAGACGAGGAGCTAGGCTGGAGAGCCAGCACTCCTTTTAAAGTCTCCCTTATTTTGTTTCATTTTTTTTTTTTTTTTTTCCTTTTGGTCTTTTTTCGTGTCCGGCAACGGACCGCAACCCTCAGTGTCGCGCCCGTACCGGACCAGGACCAGCAACGGGATCGCAACCCTCGGTGCTGCACCCGCCCCTTGCTCAGCCAGTGAGCGGGAACCGGTCTGTATGTGGGATCCGAACCCTCGGCGGGAGCGCTGCCGTGCTCCCAAGCGGCGCACTGTAGCAGTGCGCCACCGGGCCGGCCCCTTGTTTCATTTTCTCATAGTGCCCCCTTTCTATAAGGATCGCAGGAGAATTTTTTTCTCAGAGGTATAGAACAAGAACCTAATTTTTTCTCCAGCACTTGCTAGGTGAGAGAGCACTTCAGTCTTTGCTTGCATAAAATATATAAACTACTTTTTGGAGGTTTTTTGCTCAATGTTTTTCCATTTCTTATTAGGTTTCCATTCAAACCTGGGCTCAGATTTATGGAGGAAAGATGTGACTTATAACAATACCGTACCTTCATTGATTCAACAAATATTTAGAGTTCCCTCTGGGTGTCAGGCACTGTTCTGTAACATTGAATCAGAAGCACAAAGCCCCCTGGCTGCAAGGTGTTCACAGACAGGAGACAAAAGTGGAGAATCAACTGTGTGTTTGCCTGTGAGTAACCAGGATGAATGAGAGAAACCAGGATGTGTACTATTCTGGAAAATAAATACCTTCAAAGAGACAGGTGCAGAGGTGAGAGTAAAATGTGGGGAAATATTTGGGAGGACTTAAATAAATTAGTAGATGTAATTCTTAATTCCATAAATTAAAGATTGGAACCAATGAGAGGGGAGAGCTCTGGGTGGGCACCAAGGGAAAGCTGCTTATTGTGGGGAGAAGGTTGATCACAATAACACAGAATTTGTAAGCACTCAGATTAGGGCAAGTATTTTACTTGCCTGATCCATAGGCTACTGCTTTTATACTAGTCACTCAGGTCTCTTTTTTCTCTGTATGTATGTTTTTATTTTCCCTAAATTCATCACATCAGTAATATCAAGAACAGGCATATTTTGTCTCTGCTGCACCTTTAGTAGCTGACTAAAATTCGAGTCCCTAATAAAATCCATTAGTAATCGTTTGATGACATACATCACTGGAGTGGAAGTCCCAGCTTAAGCCGAAACTAAACTATCCTCACAGGCTCAGGCTATGTCCTGAGAACTGGTGAGACAGACGTACTAGGAATCTCTTTAACCTCTTTAATCTCTTCTCATAAGGAATGAGAAGTCCTCCACATTGGAAATCAGTCCTGTGAAGAGAGAGAAGAATCAGTGAGACACCTTTGGGACAGAGATAGAGCAGAGGTGACTCTGGAGTCAGCATGACATCTGTAATTTCACCTTCTATTGCAGTCCCTGTCAATTTCTTTCTGGTGTTAGGAAAAAGCAGCAAGTTAAAATAGAAGGATGTATTTGTCAAAAAACCTATCAGATATTAGGAGCTCAGAGCAGGTCTTATTTGAAACTCATGAAACAAAGTGCCTCAAAGTAGGGGAGGGAGATTCTTCCTGTCAGTGGAGAACTCTGCAAGGTTCAGCCACATCAAAGCAGGGTCATCAGCCCTGGTGGCTTTGGCACAGATTGGCAGATTTGGTAGCCGTGCACAAGAGCAGAGGCAGCAGCAAAGTGGGAGGATGCCCTCTTGGGGAGGCTCTCCACTTCTGCAGGGTGCCCCCTAGTAGCAGCAGCAGCAGCAGCACTGTGGTCTGGCAAGTGGAGCTGAGGTGATTCAGTCCAGCACTATTAGGTTGTGGCTTTAGCAGGCAGAAGTATACGGTGGCAGCAACAGCCACAAGCTGCCTTTACAGGAATCCTTTCATACATGAAAGCACAGTGATTTGTTTCATCATGTATATGACATCTCAGACTGGTTCAATCCAACACTACCTGGAATTCAGATTGATTGCATGAAATACAAGATTATTGCAGCAACCTGTTAGTCCAAAATAGATGAGAAGGAAACAAAAGAAAATTGTACAGTCACTGCTGCACCCATTATATAGTTACCAAATGCTTACTAAATGCCAGGCACCGTTTTAGGTGATTTTTAACTCTGGAATGTCACCTAAGATTTTTCAGAACTGTCATTACTTAACTATAGGAGAGGGTATGGGCAGTTAGAGGAACAGAGATTTTCCAATGTGTACTTTTTGTGTGTGTGTGTTTCGAGCAATGTTATCCCACAATTTCTTTTTGCTTTTTTTTTTTTTTGTCTTTTGTCTTTTTCCGTGTCCGGCAACGGATCGCAACCCTCAGTGTTGCCCCCGTACCGGACCGGGGCGGCAACGGGACTGCAACCCTCGGCGTCGCCCCCGCACCTCGCTCAGCCAGTGAGCGGGAACCGGTCTGTATGTGGGATCCGAACCCTCGGGCGGGAGCGCCTCCGCGCTTCTCAAGCGGCGCACTATTCAGTGCGCCACCGGCCGGCCCTCTTTTTGCTTTTAAATGCCACCTAAAGGCAGTTCACACTCTCTATATCAGTTACTTCAAATTATGCAAAGATTTTAACGCTCTGTGCACCAAGCGGATCGTCATTCAAATAAAGTAACCACGAACGACGCTAATTAATTGGAGGAGTGGGGAGGGCAGAACTGGCGGATAACAGTAAGTCGCCACCCCAGGACTACGGGCGGGAGGCGGACTCTCGCGGGAACATCAGAGACCAAGGAAGTGGCCACGTGACTCCCGGGACTGGCTCTCGCCACCCCACGCCCAGCAGCCACGTCGGCGGCGTTCCTCGGTCAGGGGAGGGGCGTGGCGAAGGCCCGTGCGTGGTACGTGCACCGCCTCTCCCCGCCCGGAGCCCGGATGAAGAGTAACGCCATTGCCGCCGGAGCCGCCGAGAGCCCTCGCGGACGGGGACTGGACACTGGACCGGCCGCGCCATGAGACTCCTCCCCCGCCTGCTTTTGCTTCTCTTGCTCGTGTTCCCCGCCACCGTCTTGCTTCGAGGCGGCCCGGGAGGTGAGGCGAGGGGAGTGGGCTGCCGAGATTGGCCAGGAAGGAGACGCCAGCGACCGCAACTTTGGAGTTGGAGGCGGCGGCTCAGGCTGCTGGGGCCCGCGTCCACCTAGCCGGCCTCCCTCCACCTTCTCCCCCAACCCTGGCTCCTACCGGAGGCCGCAGCGCCTGCCGGGGAGAGACCCCGCGTGGCCCGGGCCACCTCGCTCCTCCGGCCCTGGACCCACGCCTGCAGGGGTGGCCGGAGCTGGTGTCCTCGGCTCGAGAAGGGCGGCGAGGGGGGCGGCGGCGACACGCCTGCGCTCCGAGCGCCCGGCAAGCCGGGGTTGCTGCTCGGGGCCGCCGCGGGCGCCGCTTCAGCCCCCCCCCCGCCCGGCAAGCCGGGGTTGCTGCTCGGGGCCGCCGCGGGCGCCGCTTCAGCCCCGCCCCTCGCGCTCTGCGCTGACGTGTCTTTAGCTCCACGCCAGGAGTCGGTCTTCATTCATTTGTCAAAACGCTTGTTTTCTACACACCTAAACTGTTAGAGCATCCTTTTTCTACCTTGGTCATCTGCCTCGTTTACCAGCGCCTGATTCCTGTGTTATTAGGAGGTTTGCTTTCAGAAAAACTCACCATTCTCACCTCCGTTATCCTACCCCCAGGAGGGCTCAAGAATCCCTGTGCGATGTCTTTCTTAACTTCTGTCCTCTCTGTCTGCTTTTCTTTTTCTTTCTTTCTTTCTTCCTTCCTTTCTTTCTTTCTTTCTTTTTTTCTTTCTTTCTCTCTCTCTCTCTCTCTCTCTCTCTCTCTCTCTCTCTCTCTCTTTCTTTCTTTCTTTCTTTTCTTTCCTTACTTCCTTCCTTCTTAGCACTCAGTTATGGTGAGAACATGTGGTATTTCTCTTTCCTTGTCTGGCTTATTTCACTTAACATAATTTTCT
>NW_007726398.1:30640-40942 GCF_000696425.1 Galeopterus variegatus | reverse complement strand
CTCCCTCCCTCCCTCTCTCTCTCTCTCTTTCTTTCTTTCTTTCTAACATTTTTGTTTGTGGAAGCATCGTATTGTGCTGGAAAAAGTTCGAGTGTAGTCTACGTCGAGTTTTAGTTTTTTAATATAGGTTTATTCTTTCCAGCAGTTAATCTGGTGTGAGAATAATCTAGATAGCAGAACATAAAAATGTGGGAACTTGGCTCTTGCCCTGGTTTTATCATGAACTTTGATTTTCTGGTTTTTAAGGAAAAGAATTAGTCAGATTAAATGATCTCTAGAATTCCTTTCCATTCTGTAAGTTTAAGCAAGCTGGGTGGCATAATGAATGATCATGACAGTACCCAGGAGTTATTTTGCAAAGAGAAGTACCCAGGAGTTATTTTGCAAAGAAAAGTGAAGTGACTGGCAGCTTCTATTTAGTGGATAAAAAACCGAGTGGGAGAATTAACCAGAACTGTTAGTGTAATTCATTTGCAGGTCTAAAGAGATTCTTTTCCTTTAGGAGTTGCTTGCTGGTTTGTTCTCATTTGGCTTTTTAAAGAAAATTTGACAGTTCTACTTGTTGTAGAATCTAGACTGTATTTTTCAGGTTTTAAATACGTTTTCTTTAAGAAACATCAATTTAGTAATCTAAACTGAACTGAGTATCTTGTGAACATTTTTTGAGCGATGATTGTTATGAATGCAGTATTTTAGTCTCCGTTCAGCAAGCGGTGTGAACTGTTTTTCAGTTTACAACGTGTGGCTCATTATTCTTTAATATTTTGCAGAAATTTTAACAGCCAGTAGGAACTCAGGGACGTGGAAGGGTCTTAAAATGCATGGTCCTAAATATATACTATTTTTCCTGGGTGTCGCACATGCTTCCTCTCCCAGATTTTTTTTTTCTGCTGACTTGCCACATCATCATTGTATTTGAGAAACGTTGGAAGAGTCACTAAAACTTTGAAATTCTTTTGAGGGTCTTGCCTGAAATAGATTTAATGTGACTTATTTGGAATACTTTTGCCTATAAAACTGTGATTTATAATTTCTTGGCATTACAATTACATTTAGCTTTTACTTTGTGATATTAAGTGTGGGAGAAGTAAAAAAAAGTATTTTAAAACATGTTTGAAGCCATATGCAAAAATAATTGTGTTCTTTCTTCCTTATCAACCAACCCTGAAGCTGCCAATATAGTTTTTACTAAACAGAATATATTTCCTGCAAGCTCGTTTTTACCATGGATATGATTTGTTTCTTGGAATTACATGCTATCAAATTCTGGTTTCCTCTGTAGTCAACTCTAATAACAATGGTTCTTGAAAATGCTATTTTCTTTTAGAACTGAGGGGGTTTTGTTTGTTTTCTGGTTTTATGTGGTTAAGAACAGGGATTACAATTGAGGAGTTTCTTACCTTTGCAACAAATTTATATTCCTTAATTTGCTTAACAAAATTTTTGAAGTTTTCTTGGGTTTTAGAGCATCTTTAGTTCCTGCAGTTCATTTTTCTAACAGTTGGGTGCCTTTTAAAATTAAGTAGCATTTCCTATTAAAATTAACATGCAGTTGTTATGACTACTAGTATAATAAAATAATATAAATATTCTTAGATGTGTTGTAATTTGGCATCATTCAAATAAACTGGGAGATCAAGTTATGCCAAAGAGAAAGTTTTCTTGCTTGTACTTGATATTTAAAAAACATTGGTATTCCGGGGTGTATTAGTTCGTTTCTGTTGCTTATAACAACATAACCTGGAACTGGGTAATTTGCAAAGAAAATGAAATTTATTGCTTACAGTTTTGGAGGCTGGGAAGTCCAAAGTCCAGGGAACACATCTGATGAGAGCCTTGTTGTTGGGTAATGCCTCTTCACAGCAAAAAAAAAAAAGTGTTACATGATGGAAGCAGAGAGAGAGAGAGAGAGAGGCACTCTCGTGTGCTCTCCTTTTAAACCATGAGAACCACACCCATGACCACCACTGTTAATCCATTCACTAGGGCATGGTCCTCAAAATCTGATCACTCTTCCTGGCCCCACCTTTCCATTACTGTAATGGATTTCCCACACTAGCAGTTATGGTGGGGATGAAGCTTCAGTGAGTTTGGGCAGGGGTGGGGGGATGTTCGATCTGCAGCACAGGGTAAAGATTAACTGCTTGTTTTATATTTTATTATTAGGCTCATTAGCAGTGGCTCAAGATCTGACAGAAGATGAGGAAACAGTGGAGGATTCGATAATCGAAGATGAAGATGATGAAGCTGAGGTGGAGGAAGATGAGCCCACAGACTTGGTTAGTGCTGCGCACTATTTAATACATCTGTGATGTGTGTAATACATCTAGAACTTATCCTTTTTATAGGAAAATTCCACATAAAAATTCTGTATTGATGGAGAGAACAAATCTATGGTTATTAGAGGGGGAGGGACAGGGGGAAGGGGACAGATTGAAGAATAAGTATGATTTGTAACAATGAATATGCTAATTTTAAAATTCTGTATTAAAATTCTCACTTTTAGAGATTTGTTACTGCGATCAAAGTGGATCAGATTTGGGAGAATAGGGGCCAGTCATTGAGGATAGAGCTTAAGTATTTTCTGGAATAGAAAAAGAGACATGAGGGCCGGCCCGGTGGCGCACCGCTACAGTGCGCTGCTTGTGAGCATGGTGGCGCTCCCGCCGAGGGTTCGGATCCCACATACAGACCGGTTCCCGCTCACTGGCTGAGCGAGGTGTGGGTGCAACACCGAGGGTTGCGATCCCATTGCCGGTCCCGGTCCGGTACGGGTGCGACACTGAGGGTTGCGATCCGTTGCCGGACACGAAAAAAGACAAAAAGGAAAAAAAAAAAAAGAAAAAGAGACATGAAAACAGTAAGGAGGGTAACAGTATAGTGGGAATAGCCCTGGACCATGACTTGATAGATTTGGAATACATGCTGCTTAGCTTTTTGACTTACCTCTCTGGGTCTTAGCTGCTTCTTTCTTGTTTGTTTTCTTTATTCAATAAACAAGTATTTTTTAGTCTCTGCTATGTGCCAGGCAGTGTTCTGGGGGCTAGGATGAACAAACCAGACACTTTCTGCTCTCTCGGGCATTATGTTCTCAGGGTAATGTAACCCCCTCTGTGGTTTGGTGGTGGGAGGTGAGGTGCAGACAATAAACAGTATATAAAATGTGTCCTGTGAAGAGTAAGGGGGGTAGAGAAGATCTCTTAGAAGTTGTCCAGCTTTGAAATTTTTACTGTACGTGTAGTTATGATATGACATTAAGAAAATTGGGCTGGAATCGGAATTGTTACAGCATGCTTCTAGCTAATTTTATTTCCTCTCTGGGACTACTGTAGTGTATCCTACACAGATTTTTTTTTTCTTTCTTTTTTCATGCCATATTTGAACCTGGAGTTCACAGTTCTTGATTTTGTCATTCCCTTCCATTAAACCACCAATTCCCTATTTGTTTTCCTGTTAATTCAGTATCAAAACAATTAGCCTTGTGTATAGATTTCTCCTTCCCTTTTGACTTATCTTCATTTTTATGGAGTATGCCTTCCAGCTAAACTACTCTGCTTGCTGTTTTGTTGATGTTTTTGTGCATCTGCACATGCTGTTTAATCGGAATAGAATACCCTTACTAATTTGTGTACTCTCTTAATTCCCTCTCCTTTAGGAAACCATTACTGATTACCTGTATCTGAGGTCTTTTGTATGTATAACCGGAGTTTCAGGGTTTATAGTAGAGCTCTACATCTTCAACCCAGTTCGTTAAGTGAACACCTTCAACTAGATCAGTACATTCCTGCTTGAGTGTTGGTGATATTTGACTGTTCTAAAAGTAAAAGTGCCACTTGTGGTAAGATAACTTAGGGTGACTATTGGAAGGGAATCCATCCAGGAACTTAGGGTTAAAAATGGCATTTAGGACTCTGAAATTTGGGCATGCGCAGAAATTTAGTAATGAATCACATTGTTATAGCCATTTTTCTGAAATTACTGGGGCTGTCTGGCACTGGAATGTACTTATTGTGGAGGAAGAGGGTAGAGAAAGGAGCTGTTAAATATTTGGTGTTCTAATAATGTTGGCCAGAACTTCTCCATACGTTAATCATTTCCCTTGCCTTGAGAACCATTAGAAGAAAAAGAACAACTCTGATTGTCCACACTGGCCAATTAGTACAAAAGTATTAGTTACCTTCTGGTTTGCTTTTTTTCTCAAATCAGAAAGTGGTTAGGCTAGGTCAGTGTTGACTTTCTTTGGACTAAACCGTTATCAGTAGTGATAAGCTTGTGTATAGGCCATCTCAGAAAGATGGGCTCCGAGAGCCAAAGCTACTACGAAAGTCACCTCCAGAAGTGAATGAGCTAGAATATTGCCAGTTGTTATTATTCCCAAGATTTCTGTATTATTAACTTATGCTCATCTGCCAAGTCATCAAGGAATTGGGGGTAAGGAAGGATCCTTTGCCACTGGGCCTGCATCTTGGAGTCCAGGAAGGAAAGGGGTTTTTTTCTGAAGATCTGAGATACCAACAGCTGGTTTCGATGCAAGTTGTTGGTTTAAAATTTATTATCAGTGGAAACTTTTTTTTCCCCAGCCATCTTGGGTTTTCCTGTCCCATTGATTATCCTTCTGCTCTGTAAAGCTGAGGGTTGCAGTTTAGCTTGCTGTCATTCCCTGAAAGTATTTTTTTTCCAATAGAAATGATAGTGATTTGTGTATTTATTAAAACAAGAATATAGTAGTAATAATATTAGCTAACTTTAAAAAAATTATTATTTAAAATAGATAATATATTCAAATGGCTCAGAATTTAACAAGGTATATGGGCCGGCCCGGTGGCGCACTGCTACAGTGCGCCGCTTGGGAGTGCGGTGGCGCTCCCGCCGAGGGTTCGGATCCCACATACAGACCGGTTCCTGCTCACTGGCTGAGCGAGGTGTGGGAGCAACACCGAGGTTGCGATCCTGATGCCGGTCCCGGTCCGGTACGGGCACAACACTGAGGGTTGCGATCCGTTGCCGGACACGATGATCCTGATGCCGGTCCCGGTCCGGTACGGGCACGACACTGAGTGTTGCGATCCGTTGCCGGACACGAAAAAAGACAAAAAAAAAAGAATTTAACAAGGTATAGACTGTCCTGGGCTCAGTTTAAAATGAAAAGTTTCTCTTGCCCGCCTGTCCTCCTGCCACTGAAGTCATCTCCCTATGTATAGGCAACCAGTGCTACCAGTGTCTTTACTCTTCTTCTGGAGATAGTCTGTAATAGCTGAAATATTTGGAGCTTTACTAGATAGCAGGTACTAAGCATTATACATCTTCTTATATGCTGATTTAGCTATAAGATAAATGAGTTATTTACCTGAACTTATATATACTTCCCAGTTTTCTGTAGCTAGTGTCCCAAACATTTACAACTTTTAAACTCCTAAATCAGTCATCTTCAGTCTTGGCAGCAACATTACCTTTGATGTCAAAAAGTGAAGGTCATCAAGTGTGAACTCTTACCAAATTTTCTACTTTCTACTTCTAAGTATTCACCCCTTCTTGCCGCATTTTTCTCCTTGATAATGAGTTGTCTTTACTCTCTTCTAAGGCTAGCCCTTCCACCTTTGCTCTGTCCCCATCTCATCCTGTGAGATTTTGTCACATGATTCTTTGCTTTTGTAACTTCAAGCATTGATTCTTCTCAGTGACTTAATTCTGTTAAGCTACACATGTGCTTGTATCCTTTCGTCCACCTTAAGCCACTACCCACGTTCTTTTCTTTACCAGCATCAGTTACTTCTTAAAAGAGTAAGTCATACAGCTCATCTCTTCTCACTTTGCATTCTTTCTCTACCATAGTCTGGTCCCATGTATCTAGTAAAACTTCTTGCTAAGGTTACCAGCAACCTAATTGCTGAATTCCTGGCATGTTTCCTATTGTTATCCTGTTTGAGTTCTTTTTAGCATTAGCTGATTACACCTTCCTCAAAACCCTTCACGTTGGCTTCTCTGGCACTTCTTAGTTTCCCCTGCCCACCTGCTGCTTGTTGGTCTCTTTCTACTACCTTCTCTTCCCCTGCTCACCCATTAATGAAGTCACAGGTGTCACCCACTATCACCTTATGTTGCAGACTTTCAGATCGCATACCAAGCCACTTACCTTAGTGGGCTTCATACCTGTATTTCTAGTTCTTTGCAGGATAGCACCATCTGTGGATGCTCCATAGATAGCTCAAATTTTGTATGTCCAAAAAGGAACTCAGCATTTACCTTCCATCCCACCTCCATAAACTTTTTCTTGTTTTGGTGTGGCTCCAGTGATTTGAGCTGTTGCCTTATTGCTTCCTCCATTTCTTTTTATTCCATAATCCCTTAATCAAATCTTAAGGATAATTTCTCTTGTTTCTCTTGTATACCCTTATAGCTTATGGTTCCAGCCTCCCTGTCTCTGGTCTGTCCCTACTTGTGAGTCTCTTTTCCCAGGAGTAGAAACTTACTGTTACTATCATTAAGTATATTTAAAATATAACACAGTTTCACAGTCAACAAACAAATGTTTGAGTACCTTCTCTCTCAAGTGTGTGAGCTGGGTGTGGAGAATTTTAAAAGTATTTTAAAAGACTTCTGTCTTTGAGAAGTCTTATCTATTGGGAAAAAGTATTTTGCATAAATGAAAAGTAAAAAGCCATAAACAGTGGTGTGCTTAAGCATCTCAATTTATTAAAGGTATGGAAGCTTCAAATATATGAAAATTTCTGTAATCCTCATTGAGGCCTGGAGAAATGATGCTGCATTGAGTTTTAAATTTTTAAGTATAAAATTAGTTCACATTTGGGCCGGCCCGGTGGTGCACTGCTACAGTGCGCCGCCTGGGAAGCGCGGCAGCGCTCCCGGTTTAAAGTTTTAAGTATAAAATTAGTTCACATTTGGGCCGGCCCGGTGGTGCACTGCTATAGTGCGCCACCTGAGAAGCGCGGCAGCGCTCCCGCCGAGGATTCGGATCCCACATACAGACCGGCCGCTCACTGGCTGAGCGAGGTGCGGGAGCAACACCGAGGGTTGCGATCCCATTGCCAGTCCCGGTCTGGTACGGGCGCGACACTGAGGGTTGCGATCTGTTGCCGGTCACGAAAAAAGACAAAAAGGAAAAAAAAATTAGTTCACATTTTAAAAAAGCTTTCTTGAGATACAGTTTATGTGTCATAGAATTCACCTGTTTTAAGCCTACAATTTAATGATTTTCAGTAAGTTTACCAAGTTGAACAGGACTAATCCCAGTTTTAGGATATTTCCATCACCCCATAAGATCCCTGGTTGCACTCTTTTAAAAACTGTTTCTCCAAATTATGTGATTGATTCCCACAGGAAAGTTTTTCTGTTAATCAGAATGATGCTTGAGAATGGGCAGGGGGGCGGGGGTAGGGGTGTGGGGGTGGTCAGAATGTGGTTGCAGGCCACATTCAGCCATGCTCATTAATTTATGGATTGTCTCTGGCTGCTTTCACACTGCAGCCACTGAGTTTGAGTAGTTGCAACCAGGGATGTTATGGTCTGCAAAGCCATCTTTGCTATTTGGCCCTTTACAGAAAAAGATTATCAGTCCCTTTTCTAAAATATTGCAGTTAAAATTGTGGTCTGAGTACTAGCAGCATTGGCATTTCCTGCATGCTTTTTAGAAATACAGAATTTCAGGCTTCTCTCTAGACCTGGATCAAATGTGTAAGATCCCCTGGGAATTGCTTTGTGCATTGCTGTCAGATTCACTGCTCTGGAAGTTTTACTTTAACTAATGAGATACAATGATACTCATATCACTAATCCCAACAAAGCCATGGAGAAGCAATATTTTGCCCCAAATCTAAAGAAGTCTTTATTTTTAAATAATGATGTATTTTTCTGTCATAGTAATCCCTTTTTCATGTTTTTATTAGGCAGAAGATAAAGAGGAAGAGGATGTTTCTAGTGAACCTGAAGCTTCACCGAGTGCAGATACAACTATCCTGTTTGTAAAAGGAGAAGGTACAGAAGAACTATTAGTTTTAATTCAGACATAGGAATTTTTTTTTTTTTCCTTTTTGTCTTTTTTACTGACCGGTAACGGGATCGCAACCCTCGGTGTCGTGCCCGTACTGGGGACCGGCAACGGGATTGCAACCCTCAGTGTTGCGCCCGCACCGCACTCAGCCAGTGAGCGGGAACCAGTCTCCACATGGGATCCAAACCCTCGGCAGGAGCGCCGCCGCGCTCCCAAGCAGTGCACTCTCAAGTGTGCCACCGGGCCGGCCCCAGACATAGGAATTTTTAAATGACAGGCTTGCTTTGGAGGGGAAGCATTGGTAATGCTTAAGATCTTTATTCATCTTTCTCTTTTGCATAACAAGTATGATGCAAACAAGTACTGTGGAAAACCTTTTTTGAGAGCGAGAGAGAGATATGTAATATGAATACCCATATCTTTAAGGTAGTATTGCTGGCCTCTAAACTAAAGGGAAAAATAAATATTACCCAGTTTAACTAGAAATTAAATGTTCTTCTTCAAAGATAGTTGTTTTTAAACTTTTTCAGACTGCCTTAGCAAAGTAACTGTCATACTTTGAGTATTAAGTGTTAGTGAAATATTAAATCTTCCCAGTTAGGCCTTGGTTAGAGCCTAGGTATTACTAAAAGAAAATGAATACAATGGCTGGTATTTTTTCAGGGCTATATTTTCTCAATACTTTGCATGTATTATTTAATCCTAACCCTATGAGCATGTATTATCCAAACCCTATGAGCATATTTATCATTGAACTGACATTTACAGAAGTTAGGAAACATGTCCAAGATTACCCAGCTCATAAATGGATTGCGGAGGCAGGATTCAGAGCCAGATCTGTTTGACCATACAACCTGTGCTGTACTGGGTGAAACTCAGCTCTGTAGATTACAGTATGATTATTGAACACTTAATATTGAGAGTTATTAATTTTCTAGGTCTTCTCAAATTTTCTGTTTTATTTCTGTGTACTTTTTAACTTTATACCTACGAAAAGTATAATTTGATTTTTTTGTTTCTGTTTATTTTGTAGCTGCCTCCTTGGATCTTCCCTTCAAATTGCATTTTGACTAATTGCTTAAAATGGATAGGGATTGCCTGATTAATTTTTTATGTTCTAACGAAAAACTAAGTTTCAGGTGTACCTGTTGACTTTATCTTTCTGTCACTTTTCTCTCCATTTATCTGTACAGTTAATATACTGAGTTGGAGGTAAAGATGACCTCACCAGGATTTGTAATCCTGCTCCAGATAATCTTGCTGCTAAAAGTACACAGCTCTCTCAGACCACATAATCTGGATGTGATCTGGCCTGAACTTGAGATGCTCAGTTGAGCCCCTAAGTTGAAATGCTAGGTACCAACAAAACGGTTTTAGTTTATGTACCGATCCCGTTACTAGTTACTGGGTGACTGGAGTATTGTATGGAAAAGGATTCTGAAACCAAGTCCACATGCAGCAGGAACGGATACCAAAATCCATTAATAATGTCTACTTTGTAGTTTGTACTCTTTGAATGTGTTCTAATTTTCTTGTCTATTATTTTGTTTCTCAGATTTTCCAGCAAATAACATTGTGAAGTTCCTGGTAGGCTTTACAAACAAGGGTACAGAAGATTTTATTATTGAATCCCTGGATGCCTCATTCCGTTATCCTCAGGACTATCAGTTTTATATCCAGAATTTCACAGCTCTTCCTCTGAACACTGTCGTGCCACCCCAGAGACAGGCAACTTTTGAGTACTCCTTCATTCCTGCAGAACCCATGGGTGGGCGACCTTTTGGGCTGGTCATCAATCTGAACTACAAAGACCTGAACGTAAGACCCTCTGAGCCTTTTTTTTTTTTTTTTTAAGTTAGAGATGGATGGATTGGACAATTGATATTGTTTAATAAATATTATTCTATTCAGCTGAGTGCCTTTTTTGTGATTGGAACTGTGATAGGCACCAGGGAGGCAAAGATAAATTGCACATCTCTGTCTTCAAGTCTGTGACCCGGTGGGGGAGATGGACAAGAATGGACACTATAACAGTGTGATAAGTGATAGATACTAGAGAGAGATGTTTGCTAAGGTGCTGTTGTGTGAGAGTGAGAGTGGAAGAGACTTGAGCTGGATCTTAAAAGGAAAAACAGCAGTAAGCCAAGCCACACAGTGGAGTCTGCTACTTATTCGGATGTTAATACATATCAAGTAACTTTTGTACCTCTTTTTGCATTTTGCCCATTTTACTGCTTCTGTTTGTAAATTTTGAAGACTTTCTGTACCTGTTTTTCCATCATTTTATACACTCA